>NW_004949113.1:5231696-5246875 GCF_000317375.1 Microtus ochrogaster
CTGGGTTTCATGGCTCACAGTTAGACATGTAAGCGGGTGGTCAGGCACCTGAAGGCCATTGGCTGGGTGTGCTGGCCTCCTTCACTCCATTCAGCAGGTCAGATAACCAACAGGGGGTCCTCAGCAGCAAGAAAAGCACTGTTTTGTTCTTCATAGAATTCCTTATTTTTCAGACACCAAGGATGTTGAGTCATTGGGATGGTGTCATTCTCCCGGGCCTTCTGATCTAGGTCATTGGCTCTGTACCATTCAGAAGCATTTTCAGAGACATGTTTTTAGAAAAAAAAAGGCCTTCTTTAAAACCAAACCATACATGTGCACACACACACACACACACACACACATAAATGTACATGCATACACGCATGCACATGGCACCTGATGTTCTCCATGGAGTCTAGAATCCTAGGAGGGAGTGACAGGGGCCAAGATATTCTCTTGTCACATTGTTAATGATTGCATTCCCATGGAAATGTGGCTGGGACCAAGGATGCTAGCTTTTTTTTTTTTTAATGTGTGTATCCAAATGTGATCGAGAAAGGTACATTTTGGAAAGCCAGACCATCTGGCTTTGAAGCACGCATTGAAAGCGAGAGTGCCATCAGCGTGGTTAGCTGTGTCCTGTGTTCAGGACTTCTGAATTGCCGTCTCTTGTTCTCTTTCTACTTCTCTCTTACCCCTGGCTACCACTATCTGCTTTTAGGACATTGAATAAAGAATAAAAGTGTTTGACCTTTACTAGAAAACCTCCAGAAATTCAAAGAAACAAGATGTGTGTGTGCTGGAGGCTGTGACTTGGCAGATGGATGCAGACTCAGTACGTGTGACTCCCTGAGATAACCCCAGTCCTGATGTAAATGGTCTGGCTTCAGATCTGTGTTTGAAGAGCAGTCTAACTGATAAAGGTCTCCGGAGAAACAGCAGGCTTCTTCAGGAAGCCCTGAGCTTCCTGGTTCTGGAGACACAGCAAGGCCACCTTGACAGCCATTCCTCAATTGCTAACATTCCTGTCTCTGGGGCCCAGAACCCCACAAATGAGAACTGACTCACAGCACCTCCAGTGGCGGAGCAGATGGCAGCCGAAAGAACGGTGCTGTGTAAACTCAAGGATGAATCTAAGTGCCTACCTTTGAGGAGGCTACGGCGGTGCTGCCACGAGCTGTCACCCTCTGGGACATAGCCTGCAGACGTTTTCCTTGGCTGTTATGAGACCTAGGACTCAGCTTTGGACAAGCTGGGCAAGGGTTCTGGTCCCATGGAGCGTCCTCTTTGTTAGTCTGTAGAAGGTGGACAGTAAATGAGGAAGCAGAGCTAGGCATACATCACAGACCGAGATGGCTGCTGGGAAGGAAGGGCACAGAGAGACTCCTGTGGAGCCGATGCTCAACTCCCTCCATTTCTAGGACCATTTGGGTGGGAAGCCATGACCCCCTCCTGGGTATTGGTCTCCTAACAATTCTGGGAAAGCAGCTCTCTGACTCAGCCGTGGGAAAAGTCTGACAGCTTGGCTGCCCAGGAATTGATGATAACCAGGGCCTTTGGGATTCAGCTACCTGGAAAGTTGAAACCAGCAACACAAAGCTCTGAATATCACCGTTTTTACACAGGGGTGCTGACTCCCGGAAATAGCAGGACTCTTGTTTGCTCTGGTTTCTCTGCTCAGCCTGGACTTCATCAGGTTGGGCCAAAGGTTATAGGATTGATTTTTAGCTGAAAGAGTTACAGTAAAACAACAACAACAACAAAGGGACTGGACTGTTTTAACACTCAAATTTCTTCTTAAGGTGACATTCTATGGTTAGTTGAGGATCAGGGCTCCTTATGTGGCCCTGGATTTGTGAGGAGCGCAGAGCTCATGCTAAACAGGTTGTTGACTCAGACTACAGACTTTTGAGTCAAACTTTAAAAATGTGAGGTTTGACCTTAAAAAAAAAAACAACCCAGATTTCTGGTATTGCTTGGAAAAGCTGGAGAACTATCCGCGAAGGCAGGCTTCCAACGTGGTACCACTACCTAGCAACAAGAAGCAGCAGCTTCCTCTAAAGGTGGTCGCTACAGTTCATCAGAATCTATCCAGTGCAGCGCACTCGTCGTGGCCACCTGCTCTGCCATGGGAGGTGTTTGAGCATTCGGACATGCTGTTGAATTGCCCGTCCTTGACAGCCCCATCACAGTGTCGATTTGAAAAGCAAAGGTAGCGGTGAACCTTGAACTCTAGAGCCGAAAAGACATTTAAGGAATCACCCCCACCCTTGCCCAAATCAAATCCAAAGAGGACTCTAGCCCATGGTCGTGTGCTCTCGGTGGCATTGGTGACAAACTGCTCATATATAGACATCCCATAGCAGCCGTTACACCGAGCCGAATCCAGAGCAACCGAAGAAAGCATTCCTGTATTCTGAAGACGTTCCCATCTTAACAGTATTGGAAGGCAGGAAAGAAAGTGATGAGGAGATCTATATTCTCTCAGGCCTGGGCGCATTTCTTCCTAAAAATCTGGTGCACTGTCTTGTTGATCTGTGCTCAGCAATGAGGGTAAAATCTCCAGAAGAACTTTTAGCCCTTTGGACAGGAGTCTGGTTGGGGATGGCGTGGGAGGAAACGCTCTCTTATCTCCTCAGGCTCCGGGAAGGAGGAAGCCCCAGAGACTTGTGAAAACGTGAATCATTCCTTGCTCACACAGGTCCCCTTTGACTTGGAGTCTGGACTGACATCATTCCACTTTGGCTTCCAGATCAAGAAAATGGTCTCTATGCTGCCATGGTAAAGCTTCAGGTGCTGGGGACCTGGTGTAACCCCAAGAAGATGATATGTGCTGCCCTCTTAATAGCTCTGACAGAGTCGGGCTCCGCTCAGTCATTCAGATGGTCACCTTCTAATGGCACGTTTAGTTCTTAAACAACCTTGCCAACGGGGCAACCATTACTGTCTGCAGCTGACAAATGAGGAAACCGAGGCACCCACAACCGATAGGTCAAAGCTGGGGAGCGTGCCTTGTTCCCAGAGATCTCACTGCTATATCTTACTTCAAGTCAGATCTTGAGGCAAAACACACTCACATTCTGACGTCCTCAGTACTAACGCAAACAGACAGGGCATCCCGTTTCCTAACAGGTGAGAGCCGCGCTCCTCAATATGGTACTCACTGGTCACATGCGGCCGCTTAAACTTAAAATCATTAAACTTACTGAAATTAAAAATCTAGAACTTAGCCCCACTATAGACACGTGCCGTAAACTTGCTGCAAAGCCACACTGCACTGCATCCCACTGTCCATTTCGGGCACTTAAGATACAGACCGCTAGAGTATCCCATAGAAAGGGGATGGGAAAGCAGTGTGGCGGATGAAGGACCAGAGAGGCGAAAACTCTTCAACCAGGGACCCAGTTTTTGAAAAGCACACAGTTCAGCTGTCGCATCTAACTCTTTCCCTGACTTCCTGTTCCTGCTTCCCGCACAACTCTTCCTCTGCAACTGGAGGCCACCTCTGCCTGGGGCAGGTCACTTATCTTTGGTTTCACCCGTGCTCTCTGCTCTGAGGGTTGGTGCATGAAGATCAGTTAATGGCTATCAGGACCTGCACACTCACTTGGCCCGCAGGAATCTTAAACAGAGACGCAGTTGAGAGTATGGTCCTTGGGCAGTTTATGCAAACTCAGACCCTGAGTGGGATCACCCGCAAAAGGGGTCTTTGACCTCAGAAGGTCTGTAAGTGTCTGCACAAAGGTCCTGGTGAACATGCCATAGCCACAGCTCTACTCATTACCTCGCCGTTAATGACTTCTGTGTCACCGCCACTGTCCTGGGGTGATGCTCCTAAGGCCACGCTTCTGGGTACCTCCTGGTCATTGCTGCATCCTTCAGGTTAGCTCACAAGATGATAAGTTCTGGAAGAAAAAAAAAGCAAGGAGGAGTTTGGTCTCAGAAAAAAATTTGCTATAAGTTTTATGGTTTATATACCTGCCCCCTTTCTTTTGATCGAGTCTTTATTTTTTTTATTTTAATGTGAGATCTCACTATATATGTGATCGTGATTCACTTGGAACTTATTGCGTAGATCTGTGTAGATCAGGCTGATCTTGAACTCACAGCACGCCTCTGTCTCTGGAGTATCAGTATTAAAAGTGTGTACCCATTGCTGGCTTGGGGGAAATCCATTTCAAGACCTTTGTGGGTGCCTGAAACTGGGATCGAATGGAGCTCCAAAGAGTCTGCCTAGCCCTGTCATGAAGTCTGATCTATAGGTTAATGTGGTAAAGAGTAACTCATGGGACAGGCCAGCTGTAACGACGCAGGGTAATCCAAGACGTGTAAACGAGCTCTCCGCCAGCTCTCCCTGACTGCACTGCACACATCCTTCTGCCTAATGGGATGCCCACATGTTGGGATGAAGTGACACAGCCTTGCGCTCTGTGTGAGGGCCATTCCAGCACAAGTGCTGAGATGTCCTCTTAGGGGATGTGATGAGCTAGGTGACCACGTGGCTAGCCAACAGGTATTAGATACAGCAAGGATAGCTGATGTCCTCTTATGGGCTATGATAAACTAGATGACCATGTGGTCAGCCACAGGATTAGATACAGCAAGGAGCACTGAGATGTCCCCTTAGTGGATGTGGTGAGCTAAGTGACCATGTGGCTAGCCAACAGGATAAGATAGAGCAAGGATAGCCGGTCTGAGGATGATTCATGAGTAGCAGGCAGCAGTGAGATTTCCTCCAATCAGAAAGGCATGCCACTTAAAACGTGCGAGAGTTTTCTTTCTAGAATTTTCCTTTTGAAATTTGATCACGGGTAACTGAAACCACGGAAAGCACAAGTGGCAGACAAGGAGAGTGCGGTCTAGTTGGGTGTTCCCATCGGAAGCACAAATCTCCAGTAGTAAGTGCCTTTGTCATGCTAGTCTGGATGCTGCTTGTACATCCAGCAATGGGGAACTTATTACCTGGGACAGTGCTTGGCAGCTTGGAGCTCCTTGTTAAACTGACAGTCACGAGTGTCTGGCTGAGCCACAGACAGAACTGGTCTTGAGCTTTAGACCATCCTTCCACACCACTCAGCCATCCGAATCTCTTGGTCACTGTAGAAACAGGGCAGTGTAAATTGTGTCTCTGGCTAACTTTGTGAAGTTGCATGACTATCACTGGGGGTGGGGGTGGGGGCGGATGGGGAGAGGTGGAAAGTGAGCTGAGAGAATCTGGCTATTAAACACATTACCTGCATTTATGGTTCTCGTGCCCCAAGGCCTGGGATAAATCGGAGAAGGAAAAACATTCCACTCTGGCTCTCAGTGACCCCTGAAGGAAGCCCCCCATGGAGTCATTTAGGATAGTAATTTGAGCATAGACTCCAGCATGCGTTCCTAGCCTTCCCTCCATAAACTTGGGAGCCTCATGATAATCGGCACCAAAGTGCTTGAAAATGTGGCCCAGAACCCTTCCAGATGAGGGTCGGGCTCAAAGAAATAAAAAGTTAAGGGTACGTTGCTATGGCATTAACGTTGAGGGAGTGTGCAAGGACTTCAAACTGTGCTCTGAAAGTGTGTTCTTTCTGCTTGCCCTGCCCATGAAACGCTAAGCCAGCAAAACCATTAAAATGTCAGACAGGGAGCCAGGTGGAAGAAATGCATGTTTAATAGTAAACATGTAACCCATGGTAATTGTGTCCCTTGAAAAGTTAAAGATGGGGGAGAGAGAGGAATTGAGAAGAAAGCAAGCTGGGGAGCTGCTGGGCTCCTTCTGCCCTATGCAGGCCTCCTTACTCAGCAAAGCTTACAAAACTGTCCCCACTCCTTCCCTTCATTAGCGCTCTGCACCAAATTACCAACAAGTCCCGAGTCCCAACTTGCTTCCAAAATATTAGGTTGAGTTATACAAAGTAGGTAACATTACAGCGTCTTGGGTCTATGAAAAGTGTGGACTATGTGGCTCAACCTAATCATAGCTCAGACTAGATCACTTGTCCATCCCCAGTGCCACCATCTGGGTGTGAGTGGCCTTGTTCTCTTACACAACGAGTTCAGGCTCCTACCGCATACACAGGCATGTGCCACTGTGAGGGAGAGACGGGTCTGGAGAAGGTGGCATTCTGGTGTCCAGTTCCGTCCTCTGAATTGGAAGGAACAGATTTCTTTGCTGGGTGATGGTGTCACACACCCATCACCAGAACTTGAGAGGCAGAGGCAAGTGGATCTCTGTGAGTTCTAGGCCAGTCTGGTTTACAGAGCTCAATCTTGGGATGGTCTCACTCTGATTTAAAGATGACAAATGTCACTGTGGTAGTCTGAAAGAAAATGGCCCCTAAAAGGAATGGCACTTTTAGCAGGTGTGGCCTTGTTAGAGAAAGTGTATCACTATGGGGGCAGGCTTTGAGATCTCATATGCTCAAGACACCACCCAAAGTCTCAGTCTACTTCCTGCTGCCTGAAATATTAATATCTTACAGCTCCTTTTCCAGCACCAAATCTGCCTGCATGACACCATGCTCCCTACCATGATGATAATGGACTAAACCATTGAAACTCTAAGCTAGGACTTCAATTACATGTTTTCTTTTATAAGAGTTGCCATGGTCATGGTGTCTCTTCACAATAATAGATTTCTGTTGCTAACTGAGACACATTATGCTTGGAGTATAATAATCCAGTGTACAATTTCCCTAGCTCTTACATTCTTGTTGTCTCCCTTTCTGCAATGTTTGGTGAGGCTTGGAGAGAGTGATATAGATGCTCCATCTAGGACTAACCATTCAATAGTCAGTTACTCTTAACACTTTGACCACTTGGCAATCTCTACAGAAACTGATTTCCTCTCCAAAAAGAAGCCAGTGTAACTAGCAACAATGGAACAATAATCTATGGGAAAACCACGAATGTTTAGAAGGAAATTTGATAGGCATGTCGCATCCACTCAAGAAAACAATAATTGCTTCCTCTTAGGGTTTATCACCTCTTTAATCAAGGACTTTTGCCCTGGTTTATAGTACTAGACACAAGTTTTCTCTGTGGAGTAGGTCTTGAATCCAAAAGCAGTTGGTTACGTTTGTAACTATTGTGCCAATGTTGCAAGTGAACAATTTCATCTGGAATGTTGATGGTTCAGCATTCAAGGTCCACACTTAACTATTGGTTACAAATCCCTCTTAGCAGTTTACATAGTGTCTTTTGGCACTAACAAAGCCAGTCACCAGGGAGGACTTAGTCACCTTAGTCCCAGTTTGATTTCTTTCATATTTTAAAATCACCCCCCCCCGTGTGTGTGTGTGTGTGTGTGTGTGTGTGTGTGTGTGTGTGTGTGTGTGTATGTATGTGTACATGCACATTTGTAGAAGTCGGAGGAGTTACGTTTTCCTTCTACCATGTGGGTTCTAGAGATAGAACCCAGGTTGTCAGAATCAGAGGAAGGAACTGAAAACCAGAATGCCACCTTCTCCAGACCCGTCTCTCCCTCACAGTGGCACTTGCCTGTGTATGCAGCAGGAGCCTGTGCTCATTGTGTAAGATTGTTAGAAGCAATCACCTTTACGTACTGAGCCATCTCACTGTCCCCTAGTTTGATTTCTTCATGTCTTTCAGCCAAAGCATGTGATGTCTTCAGCAACAGATCTTATTATCTAATTCTGGCATGCAGCTGACAGTAGTGGTAATAGCCTTTATGGTTTGTGGCCTCTCAGGCCATTAGCTTATGTCAGTAAGGAACTTAGGCACTGGGGTTTTCCCCCAACAATCTTGTGGCTCCTGGAAAGTGCCTTCTGCCCACATAGTGTCAAGTGTGCTTTATTTCAAACCCTTCAATTTTTTTAAAATGTTCTTGTGGATCTTTCCGAAGATCTATAAGACAGTCAAGAGTTAGCACTACAGGAGAATAGTGGGTGAATCTATCTATCTATCTATCTATCTATCTATCTATCTATCTATCTATCATCTATCTATCTATCTACCTATCTCTCTATATATGCATTATATAGATAACATAGATAATAAAACATAGTCTAAGGAATTCTTAAAGAATTAATAAAATATTTTTAAAAGCAGCTAGCATTACATAATGAAACCTTTTTACAGAGAGTAGGCAGGATCTCTGAGAGCTCACTGGCCCATTCCAAACAAATGCTAATTGGTCTTCGGAGGCTAAGGGGATACTAACATAAAACATTAGTAAGCACTAAGACAGCATGAAAAAATCCTATCCCTTGTATCAATTGTGTCCTTAAAAGACACTATCTCCATCCACGTTCTCCATGACCCATCTGGCTTTCTCATCGTGGAGTGCTGTCTTGGGGTTGCCATGCATCTGCCCACTCCTCACAGACTTAGCAGGAATAACTTTTACTATGTGGCCTGGCCCAGGGCCAAGGGGAATAAAATTGTGCTCTGCTGGAATTGATTCCCGGGGTCTGTCACCATGGCTGCCACCTCTCCTGAAAAGGTTGCAAGCAGGGTGAGGTCTCCACCCCTAGTACACCTTCCTGCTGAGAGAAAGGTGCATGGCTCTGCTCACTGCCCACCCCTGGGACAAGCCTGACCTTTCTCATTCTGTCATTCCTTCCTTCCACTCATTTGGCCAACGGTTGCCGAGACCCTAGAGGCTCATCTGCAGGGTATTTGGCCTTCTAGTAAAATTCCTGGAGGACGCTGACCCAACACAAGTCTCGCTACATTTGAATGACCTGGACAGACCCTTTTACTACTTTTCCTTTTTGTCATCTCCCCCAATGATCTAATGTCTTGCTGTGGTGGTTTGAATGGAATGACCCCCATAGACTCATGCGCTTGAATGCTTGACTCATAGGGAGTGGCACTCTTAGGAGGTGAGGCCTTGCTAGAGTAGAGTAGTGGCCTTGTGGGAAGAAGTGTGTCACTGTGGAGGCAGGCTTTGAGGTCTCATATGCTCAAGCTATACCCATTTGACAGTGTCTTCTTCAGCTGCCTGCAGATCAAGATGTAGGACTCTCAGCTCCTTCTCCAGCACCTATCTGCCTTCAGGCTGCCATGTTTCTGGTCATGAGGATAATGGACTAAAGCTCTGAGCTACAAGCCAGCCCCAGTGAAAGGTTTTCCTTTTTAAAAGTTGTTGTGGTCATGGTGTCTCTTCACAGCAATAGAAAAGCTAACTAAGACACTTACTAACCCAATTGCACAGAGATCAAAGCCGTTCAGATATGCCAGGAGTCTCCTTCCTTATAGAGAATATTGGCCCATGACAAGGCTCAGCAGAGTCACTGAAGCTTCATATCAGAGGTCCCAAGATGCTTGCTGACTCCGCTGACTTTTCAGTTCTCCTGTGAACTCAACCGTACAAGTCCAATTAATGGGGCATCAAACACTACTTCTCCTGCAGCCCATTTGCTTAGTAATACTTGTCCCTTCTGACACTCAAAGGGACTTTGGAAGGTGGTAACCAGATGGAACAGTCCATTGGGGTTTGTGCAAGACTCTTTCATATCTTATGTGGAAATCTTTTCCAGGCCAGTGGGATGGCTCAGTGGGTAAAAGTTGCCTGTATTCAAGCCCACTGATGGGTTCGATTTCCAGAACACATTTAAGACCTGGCTCCCACAAGTTGGCCTCTGATTTCTACATGTGTGGTGGCATATGTGAACCCAGACACACAGACAAACAGGTGCGTGTGTGCACACACACACACACATATACAGGCACACATACACACTCACAGAGGCACACATACACAGAGGTATGCATACATACAGAAGAACACACACAAACACACACCCCTTAAAAACCTTACCTAATTCAAAAGCAGTTCAGAGGCCAAGTAGTCCCTCATTATCATAGTTTCCTATGCTTGGCTCTGTCTGCATGCTGAATCATGGACTTTGGATTTTCCCTTCACGTGTATTAAAGGTCAGCTCCGAGCATTATCTTCTGCCATTTTCCCCCTATCTCTCCCTCTTCAGTCTGATTTTTTAGTTACCTTTCCTGCCGAGGTGCTAAAACACCCTGACAAATACAGCCTAAGGAAGGAAGGCTCAGTTTTGGCTCCCAGAGTGAGGTAGTGCCTATCGTCCCCAGGAAGTCTCAGAAGCGGGAGCCTGAGAAACTGCCTTGGCCTTTTGATAGGGCAGTCCTTAGGTGGGCGGAGTAGATAGAACAGAATGCTGGGAAGAAGGGAAGTGTGGCAGATGCCATGAATCTCCAGCCTGAGATGGATGTAGGTTAGAATCTTTCCCGGTAAGCCATGACCTCGTAGTGATATACAGATTATTAGAAATGGGTTAAAGAGAGTTAGTTAATAAGAGACTAGAGCTAATGGGCCAAGCAGTAATTTAATTAATACAATTTTTGTGTAGTTTGGGGGTTAAGCTAGCTGGGCGGGATGCGGCCCACTCCTCCTCTTTACACATGCTTCTGCACCATTAGCATGCTGCCCTGTGAGCCCTGGTGCTTGCCTTCTGCACTGCTAGTGTGTTCTCCTGCAAACCCCTGGTGCATGCCTTCTGCATTGCAAGCATGCTAGTGTGATGCCTCAAGAGCTCCGCTTCTCTCTGTGAGGGAGATTCTGTGCCAGTCATGTGAGTGTCTCACAATGCTAAACACAGCTTTTCTGATTTCAGGAGCAGCAGCCCTGCCATTCATGCCTGGAAGACAGAGGTCTGCGATATTTTGCCCTAGACACGTGCTATTTGGAGTCCTTCAGATTGAAATGAAAGGGGACGGTTGAGCAACTCAAAACTGTATGAAATAAAAAGATCTCTTATACATACTTGAGTAGATATAAAGACAACCACTAAATGCGGGCAAAGCTGTGAATATCTGTGATTTCAGCGCTTGGGAGGCAGAGGCAGGAGAGCGGTGAACACAAGGCTCACCTGAACCATGTTCTGAGATCTTGCCCCAGAACATGTCCTCCACAAACATGTGCCTCAGGCAACAGCAAGAAAAACCTTTGTTACTTTGGTGTGTGATTGTACTTTTTATTTTATAGGATTCAAAAAGATGAACAGAACTATTATAAATATGGAAACTATACAACATACAAAGATACAATTGGGAACATCAATAGCCAGAGACAAGGATGGAGCTCTACAGCTATGCAGCTCTTGTGACTGGAGTTAATTTGGTATCAGTTCAAAACAGACTGATGCATGTTTAGATGTGAGCCCAACTTTCGTGTTAGCCACACATATGCAAACAACCTGTAGAATATACACATGGGGAGAGAGGAGAGTAAAACTATGTGATTAAAACATCAATTAAGCAAAAAATATCAGAACAAGATTTCCCTAAAAATCCAAGGAAGCTGCAAAGGAGATGCAAGACAAACAGCTACTAGAGAAAACAAATAAAAGGGCAGAGGTATCCTCCTTCTCGGTTACCACCTTAAATGTAAATGCATCAAACTTCTCAAAGCAAAGGCACACGTTGGGAAAATGGCTTCAAACACATGACCTAACTATGTACTCTTATTGTTGCTTTTGCCCTCCAGAAGGTGACAGTAAGACCCGAGTGCTGAAGGCACCGCACATGTGAGTCATAGAACATAGAGAAATTAAGCTAGTATTGACCTGAAATCCTCACTCTTAGCGACTAGTTTTTATAATACTTGAAAGTATTCTGCTTGCTACTGGAGGAGAAAAGTAATTATTAATCTAATCCAGCTGTGAACCCTGGAAACTGCAGTAATTACTTCCCTGGAAATATATGACCAATGGTGTATTAGTGGCTTGAATGGCGTGTGAGTAACCAACCACTATATGATTGACGTTTTGGTTCATTCCACAAGTTGGAACCCATACTTTGAACACTTATCAAGTCAAGAAACTACGGATAAAAAGGTCATAGGTCACAGAAGACAACCTATTAGTACTTTGCTAATGGGGCATAGTTTTTTTTTTTTTTTTTTTCGAGACAGGGTCTCTCTGTGGTTTTGGAGCCTGTCCTGGAACTAGCTCTTGTAGACCAGGCTGGTCTCGAACTCACAGAGATCTGCCTGCCTCTGCCTCCCGAGTGCTGGGATTAAAGGCGTGCGCCACCACTGCCCGGCTGGGGCATAGTATTAAACCAGCTCCTAATGTATATATTAGTGCATACGTATATATTAGTGCATCTCTCAAATCTTATCGTAGAAGCTTCTTTTTGCAGCCGATAGTGACTGACACAGAGACCCACAAATACTCAGTGTGCAAAGAATAAGAGACTGTGGAGTGCTCAGTCCTAAACGGGTCATCTCCCAAGGCACGCCCCCTTCTCCCAAGGCTCATGAGCACTAGAAGAAGGGCAGGAAGATCGTAAGAGCCAGAAGTGGTCCGATTATGTTTGGAGCACACCGTCTCCTTGTGATTCTTGGATGTAGACATCATAGGGTCAAGTGAACATACTAACTCACAATGGTTGTGGCAGCATGCTCAAGACCTGTGTAAGCTAAAGCCAGAAAAAATCCCAACATGAGGTCTTGTAGGTGGTCATGAAATCCAACCCCTAGCTGAGGAGCTATTGGAAACTGATAAATGCCAGGAGAGGTGGGGGGCACATTCTTTAAGGACATGGCTTTGGGTAGATCTAGTACACTCCAGGGGTTGGTCACATACCCAAGAGAACACAGGCATCACTAATGAGTTAAAAACAAACAAACAGAAAACATTAAGGGCACAAAGTTGAGTAGGTATGGGTTAGCTGATGGATCTGGGAGAAGACGGGGGAATGAATATGATCAAAACACAATGTATAAAATTCTTGAAAAATTTCAAACAAAATATATAAAAAATTCTCAAAGAATTTCAGAACAAATAATATAAAGAAGAAGAAAATAAAGAAAGACATATAAAAAAGAACTTAAGGGTGAAAAAGCATATTCTCTCCTCAACTGCTGCCACGATGCATTTTGCAAAACCAACACCCACTCCTGAAAGACACTGAGCAGGCTAAAAGTAGAAAGAAACTGTTGACATTGTAAGGTCTTGGTTGACACGATTTTCCCTGTAAAAGACAAAAAGGACAGAGACTCTTACCTCTACAGTTTCTATTTAAGATGGCATCATGACTCTTAGAAAAAGCCATCAGCCCATAAGAAGAAATGCAAAGCATCCCGGTTAGACGGGAGGAAGCAAAATTGCCTCTGTTTGTAGGTCTCTTTTCACATTTCCAGAGGACAGAAAAGAGCCACAGAACAAACCAGCAAAGATGTGGGAACCAAGAAATGACAGCAACACAGCAAGACAGGAAGTGAACACATTTTGCATTTGCATGTACTGGCAGTGAACTGTCTAAAAAGTATGAAAGGAATTCATAATAACATCAAAAATTGTGTAATAGAAGGGAAAACAGGACCACCCATGGGAGAGGAACTCCCAGTGGTACGACAAGGTTCTAGGAGCTGGGGGAGGAACAGGAGAGGATCAGGACAGAGTCCAGCACCCAGGCCAGTCCACCCCGACTGTCTTACTCCACATACTCTACCTTTGTCTAACATGCAGTTTACCAGGCTCGTTTGCTCCGGTTATGCTATGTACCTTATGTTGCCCCTTTGCCCTCTTTTTAGTCTCCATTTTCCTTCCCTTTTCCACAGCCTGGCTAGGTAGCAGGACCTCTGCCCCTCAGTCTCCTGAGAGCCAGGACTGTGTCATGTGATATGATGGCATCTGTTTGCCTCCTTTTTAGCTCATCTTAGGTCTAAACTCCCTCTTCTCCCATTCTTGTTTATCTGTAAGTACTTGTTTCTGTTTCTGTTCCTCAGTTTCTACCACCTCACTACATTTTATCTTCCCTTTTCTTTTCATTTACTTTCCACTTATATCCACAAAAATTATGTATTAATACACAAAGTATCATTAATGCTCCTTTCCTCACAATGGTGATTAATAATTAACTTTAGATATGACTGACATTACTCTATTTTCACAAATTTAATGACACTTAATAGCGGCTAATAACACTTGTTGTAGAGTGCATTCTACTCTCAAAGGAGAACAGGGACACAGCCTGTTGCCCTGAAAACCAGTATACTAGAGGAAACAATATCGCATGTCTACTATAACTCCGTCCCTCTTAACTAGTGCACACACTTCTATCAAAAGCAGGAAGACAAAAACAAATGGACGCCCCCAAACTAACAAACCTGGCTCCCAAAACACAAGCAACGTGAAAAACAAAGACAACACGTCTCCATAAAAAACTACCAGTGCCACAGCATGAGTCACCAAAGAGAGTGGCTTTGGTTTCAAATGAAGAATTCAAAGGAATGAGCATAAATATATTAAAAAAATAAAAATAAAAACAAATGAAAAATTCTTGGGTAAACTCCAAGAGAATTCAAACAGCTAAATGAAAATAAGAAAGGCAATGCAGGATATGAACGTGAAATTCTATAAAGAGATGGAAATACACATAGAAATAGAAAACCAAACTGAAGTGATGGTGTAAATGAAAACAAGTCAGTAAATCAAATTAAAGCCTCTGTAGAAGGCCTTATCAACAGAAAAGATCATGGGGAGGGCACAGTGTTAAGGGTTGAATACAAGGTAGAAGAATCGGGACATTCAGTAAAGGACAGTGATAAAAAACAAACAAACAAACAAACATCTGAATGTAACATGCAAGACCTTAGCGACCATGAAAAGATTAGGACTATGACTGATAGGAATAAAGAAAGAGAATTGCATGCTAAAGGTACAGAAAATATTTTCAGTGCAATCATAGCAGAAATTTCCTCAAATCCAGGGAAAGAAGATAAGAGGCATGTAGATCACCAAACAGGAAGGACTAGAAAGAAACTCCCCATGTTATAGTACAATTCTAAGTTTGGAGAACAAAGAAAAGGCATTTAGAGATGCAAGAGCAGAATGACAAATCGCACACAAAGGCAGGGCCCTAAGAGTGACAGCTGATTTCCCAATAAGAACATTAAAGAACAAAAAGGCAGGGAATGGTGTGTTTTCAAGTTCTGAGGAGCATAGCTAACAGCCCTAACTACTGCTCACATCAAGGCCATTTGCCATAACTGATGGAGGAAGAAAAACATTCCATGATGAAAGCAGGCTAAAGGAATTTATGACCACCAAGTCAGCTCTACAGAATATAGTAAAAGAAATTCTTCAGGGCGGTGGTGGTGCACGCCTTTAATCCCAGCACTCGGGAGGCAGAGGCAGGTGGATCTCTGTGAGTTCGAGGCCAGCCTGGTCTACAAGAGCTAGTTGCAGGACAGGCTCCAAAGCTACAGAGAAACC
>NW_004949113.1:5246975-5280599 GCF_000317375.1 Microtus ochrogaster
ACTCGGGAGGCAGAGGCAGGTGGATCTCTGTGAGTTCGAGGCCAGCCTGGTCTACAAGAGCTAGTTGCAGGACAGGCTCCAAAGCTACAGAGAAACCTTGTCTAAAAAAAAAAAAAATTTAAAGAAAGAAATTCTTCAGACTGAAAAGAATGATAAACACACCCGAGAGGCTACAGAGTTTAAAAAAAAGGTAGAGCATTAGTTAAAACAATTGAGGGTCAGGAAAACATCAAATATTGTAAAATTTATAAAATGACAGAAATCGACACAAACTTTTCAGGAATAACTCTGAATATTTATTGCTCAATGGTATATATACAGGCTAGTAGATTGAATTTAAAAATAGGATCCATCTACTTGTCACCTCTCCAAAATACCTTAAAGTTAAAGGTAGGCACTATCCTAGGGTGAAGGATAGAAAAAGATATTAGAAGAAAATGGAACTAGTAAATAAATGCCAACCATATAATCTCATACAATATATCAGACAAAAGTAATCAGGAGAGAGGAAGAAGGTCATTTCATACATGATTAATTCAACAAGAGAAAATTATAATTCCAAATATCAATGTATTGGATACTGCCATGCCCAGTTTCATAAAACACATACTACAAGATGTAAAGCCACAGATTAACCTCAACAAAGCAATAGTGGAGACTTCAGTCCTCCATATTCACTAGTGGAAAGGTCATTCAGACAAAAATTAAAGAGAGAAACATTGTAATTAAATGACATCAGAGTTCAAATGAACTTAATAGACATCTAGAGAACATTCTATCCAAACCACAACAGAATGTACATGTTTGTGAGAAGTCTGCAGAATGTTCTCTAAAATATATAAGACTTAAAATCAAATCTCAGAAAATACAAAAAATTGAAATAATTTCATATGTTCTACCTGATCACAACTAAATAAAGCCTGGAATCAAGAGCACGGAAAACTACAGAAAATTCACCTGGAAAAACAAGAAGTCAATCCCAAAAGCAGTAGATATAAAAAAATTAAGATTAGGGCAGAAATCAATTAAATAGAAATATATAAAATAATACAAAAAAATCAATGAAATGAAGAATTGGTTTGTTGAAAAGACCAACAAAATTGATACCCAACAAAATAGAAAACCCATATTAATAAAATTATAAATGATAGGGGAGACATTACAATAGATAACAATGAAATTCAAAAAACCATAGGGACACGTGTGAAAAACTTACATTACACTAACTTGGAAAGTCTTTAAAAAAACGATGAATTTCTAGATACACATGATTTACCAAAGGTAAACTGAGTTAAGTAATTTAAATTTACCTATAGCAAGCAATTAAACTGAAATAGTAATAATATAATTTTCCAGATGGATTCATCAAAGAGTTTTATTAGACTTTTAAATAAAGATGACATCAATCTTTCTCTAATAATTTCATAAAAGAAAAGGAATCAATATTTGCAAATTCTTTTTACAAAGTCAGTAGCATCAAGACCAGATAGAAACACAACAACAGCAGCAAAATAAAACTTAGGCCAATGTCAAATGGAATTCATGAGCAGGTCAAAAAATACACACTGAAGAAGAGATAGCTTCTTCACCAATGGTGCCAAGTAAGTTATGTCTACTGTTGTGATAGTGGCTACTCTGTTATGGAGGTATCCAACTCTATCCTGATAGGATTAGACGCCTACTTCAGAGGAGGGATTTATGTAAAAAATCTGTTGCTACAGAGGCTATAGGCCTTGTAGGGAAGTTACTTACGGTGGCTTGAAAGAAAATGGTGCCCAAAGAGAGTGGCACTAATGGGAGTTATGGCTTTGTTGAAGGAAGAGGATCGCTGTGAAGGTAGACTTTGAGGTCATGTATGCTCAAGCCATGCTCAGTGTCTCAGTTCACTTCCTGTTGCTTGGGCAAGATGTCGAACTCTCAACTCCTTTTCCATCACCACATCTGCCAGCACCTTGCCATGTCTCACCATGACAATAATGGACTGAGCCTCTGAGCAGTAAGCCACCCAATTAACTGTTTTCCTTTATAAGAGTTGCCGTGGTCATGGTGTCGCTTCAGAGCAATAAAAACCCTACCTAAGACACTACTGCTGCCATTTTGTTAAATGGAAATGGTGTGCTAAGTGAATTGCCCTCTAAATAATCACGAGAAGCCTCTGTTTACTGTGGTTAGTGGTAACTGTAGGCTCATAACTGGGCAAAGTGATGAGAATAAATGACTATTGAATGCTCATCTGGGAGATATCTGTATCATCATCCCCTTGATCAGAAACTATCAAGGAAGGAATAAAAAGAATGTAAGAGCTGGACGAAGGGGAAGAGCCACCTAGACTATGGACTTCTAGGCATGACAGTAGTTATACTCCTTTAAGAGAGATCTATTTATTTTTTATGCATATGAGTGTTTGCCTATGTGCATATATGGGTAATATGTGGTGCCCTTGGAGGCTAGAGGAGTTCTAGTATCAGATACTAGAACTAGAATTACAGCCACCATGCTAAGTCCTGTTTACAAGAGCAGCAAGTGCTCTTAATTATACTGGGCCATCCCTCCTGCCTTGATGTTGCACTCTTGAACTCAGCTGTGACTGCATACACAAGGCATGCTTACAATCGGACCTGTCAACATCCTGTCATGGAGTGTAAGGAGGCTTCTTGGGTCCTTCCCCTCCATGAGGATTTGTATGTAGTTAGTGGTTGTTTGGGTAAGGTGAATTGTGTTTTTCGGTGATGTAGTTACTGGTAAAATATGCATGTTCCTGCAAACAAACTCTCACCCAAGATCCTATAAGTAATCCTAATGAAACTCATTGAGTTATTTGAAAGACAAAACCAAAAACATGTCAATAGTTGTCAGTCTATAGTTGAAAAGAATGAAAGGATTAGAAGGGGTGTGTGGGAAAAACTGAATGGTGGTTGTGCACACCCTTAATCCCAGAACTCTGTGAGTTCCAGGACAGTCGAGAGAGAGAGAGAGAGAGAGAGAGAGAGAGAGAGAGAGACCCTGTCTCAAAAACTAAAAATTAAAAAAAAAATAAAAAAATGAGGGGGAATGAGGAGGTGTGAGAGAAGCAAGAAAAGGTAACAGGGAGAATATGATAAAAATACAATATGTGTATGTTTAAATATGATAGCAAAATCCATTTTTTTTTCTTTTAGAGACAGGGTTTCCTGTGTGTACTCTTGGCTGTGCTGAAACTCACTCTGTAGACCTGCCTGGCCTTGAACTCAGAGATCCACCTATCTCTGTCTCTCAGTACTAGGATTAAAGGTGTGAGCCATCACCATCTGGGGAAAAATTCATTTTTTATGTATAGTTAATATATATCACTAAAGAACATTAAAGAATCATTTACTATTTAGGAGTTAATTGACTATATAAGGAATCTACAAGACCTTATTGAAAGAAGATTCAAGTAGACACACATCTATACAGATTATAAGACATTAAGATATCAGAGTTACTCAAAGCTATCTAAGTTAATGAATGCTTATCAAAATTTTAAATGTGATATTTTTGCTCAGCTTATGGGATAGCCCATGTTCCCACCAATGGATGACTGGATAAAGAGAAAACAGCAGATCTACACAACAGAACATGAATCTTCCATGAAGAAGAAGAAAGGCATGTAATAGCAGAAAAACAGATGAAGACTACCATGCTCAGTGACATAAACCAGGCCCATTTTCTCTCCTAGGCAGAGCCTCGATTGAAACCCATGTAACTAGAAGGAGACTGCCAGGGTGTAGGAAGGGGGAGTGGTGTGGAGGTTGATAGACACACATTACATACATGTACAGTACTGTCATAATCAGACCCATTATTCTGTGCAGTTAGTACTTACCAATAAAAACCCAACCACTTACAATGATAACAGATCAAGCTATTTTAGGCTATTTCTTTCATTATCAACATCTAAATATTTACTTCCAAACAAAAGGGGGAAATTTAAAAGGCTCTTTCCCCACCCATAAATTCTAGAAGAGTGATAACTGAATAAAAGTCCTAGAGGGCAGAGTGCCCCTCACCCCACATCCCTAGCTTCTAATACTGTGACCCTTTAATATAGTTCCTCATGTTGTGGTGACCCCCAACCATAAAGTTATTATAGTCATTAGTTTATAATTATAACTTTACCACTGCTATGAACTTTAATGTAAATATCTCTGTTATCTGATGGTCTTAGGTGACCCCTGTGAAGGGTCATACAAACCCAAGGGGTTGAGAACTGCTGGTCTAGACAGTTATTCATATTTGTGAATGAATGCTGTGGAGACCACTGGTGTCTAACTGAAGCAAGGGGGGCACACAGATAGTAGGTCATTTACAGAGGGGGAGCCCACCCTGCCCACCCATCCAAGAGACTATCTAGCAGCTGGCCTTACCTCAGGAAGATGCTCTTCTTTTATAATGGGAAAACATTCATAACATAGATTATTTTTTTTTACCATTCTCAGCCATTTTGAAGTGTAAATTAAGAGCATTAGTTGAATTCACTTTGCAATCAACCATCACCTCTGTCTATGTCTAAAACTTCCTTGACCCTAATGGGGATTGTGTACCCACTAAACACTAGCTTCCGGTTATCCCTGTTTGCTCCAGCTGTCGGATTGCTAGTCTATTCTCGTGGTCTCCAAGCCTGTGATCTTCCCAGCAGTTTCAGAGAAACTGCATCACTCCCCGGGTCTCCGAACCTGTGACTTTTCCAATAGTCTCAGAGAAACTGTACTGCACACTGTAGCCTTTTATGCCTGGCCTTGCTTTTTCACGTTTGTCATGAAGGGTCTTTCTGTCTTCACCAGCCAGCATCTCCTTCCCTCACAGGAAAGAGCACCTTATGCTGCAACACAGAAGATCTTTAGCCACGGTGTCAAGGACCCAGTGATGCCATAGTAGCAATTCCTGGACCAGTGCAGGGCTGGGGAACCAGTATCAGAGAGGATGCCCGCCTCCTTACAGTCTGTCCTTGCAGGCGTGGTCCATTACAGCAGAAGGGAGGAACCTTCTGATGCAGAGGTGCTGATTGGCCTCTGTGGACCCCTACTTATTTTCAGTCCATCTCACCATCTCAAATACAAGGAAACCTGGGCAGGTAGGTGAGCTTTGTCACCATGGTAATGAAAAGAACCCAGCGACTAGGGTGAGAAGAGAAAGAGAATAATAGGGTGATGGTGCTTTCTTTACGGGAGGCTGAGTCTTAAAGGATGCCTTCCCTCACCCTCTGTTCCTCAGAGGCTGGCTCCTCGCTCTCCTTACCTTCTCTTCTGCAGTTTGGAGGACCCAGATAAGCAAGTGTGATGGGGGCAACCCCTTAGCATTGCCACTTGGCATCCTCGCAGACCTGGGTAGCAGCTGCCCAGTCAGCCTAGGGATCCTCCCCAGCAGGAGTGCTGGGTGGAGGGTGTACAGCACCAGCTTCCAGCTTCCCCAAGTTGTGTTCACACTGCTACGCTGTGCAAATTGGAGTTTCTCTCCATGAACATCTGGGAGGACCAGCTGGACACGTGTTTCCCTTCGCATTAATTTAGGCTCCTAATTAATCGTGCAAAACCCAAACCAAATAATCAGGAACCAGGACTGAAAATAATCATTAGCCCCACCCCCCCGCAACACACACATTTCAATGGGAACTTGGCCCAGGTGATGGAGCCTCCCTTGGCTCAGCGCTGTGGCGTGGTGTCCTGGTTCTACACTGGGAGTACACCAAAAGGAAATGCTGGGAAACAGATGGCCAATGTCCTGTGCAGGGCTGCATCAAAGCCAATGGATGGGGATCTGTGTCCAATAATTCCCAAGAATGCCTTCCCTTTGCCAAGTGTGTTGTGCTCATGCGTGTCAGGTGGCCTGAGTTCAAAGCCCCACTGTGGCAGCAGCGGCTGTTTGGCTGTCTAGCCTGTAGTTTTTTTCCTCTGTAGAATGGGAACATGATGCCATGTGTCTCACGGGCTATTGTGAATGTTAAGACCATTTATTTCAGGTGCCTGGTTTTGACCATGGCACATTATAATCTCAATAAGTGGTTGCTATTCTTGTCTGATTTCATATCATTAATCTCTATTATTGTTATTCACACTAAAAAGTAGAAAAGTTTAGGAGCTAAGGGAACCTTATCTGTAAACCCAGGACGTATTTGCACCAAAAATTCATGGATATAAAAATATTTTTCTTGTCTTCCTTTGTTATCTGTCTTGGGCCATAAGAATTCAGCTGCATGTGTAGCTGTGGTCATCTGATGTGCGATGTGTTCTTCTGTTTTGGTAGCAGTGTGGACGAATGCTCCACTCTAACTTTATAGTACCAGAAAAGATGACTGGCACATCTGTCTGCAAAGGAGAAGGACAGCATCCTGACCAGAGGGAAGTAACTGCGACTAGAGTCCGGGAAACTCTTATTTTGTAACCTTCTCCTATGCTAAGATCAGGGCTCTCTGAAAAGGTTTATTGAGTGGTCCAAGGGCGTCCTGCACATCTGACAGCCACAAAGAGCCTGATGCTGTCCAAGTGAATCCAAGGCCTCTTCACTGTGCTGTGCAGTACTTGGGTTACAGGAAGGAGGTTCAGGTTATTTATTTTTGTTCCTGTGTTTAAAACCGGAGTGTATACTAGGTGGATACTAGTCAGGGTTCTCTAGAGGAACAGAAATTATGGAATGAATGAATGAGCGTGTGTGTGTGTGTGTGTGTGTGTGTGTGTAAAAGGGATTTATTAGAATGGCTTTCAGTGTCGTCCAGCTAGTCCATCAATGACTGTGTACCCAGAGAAGTTTCGAGGATTCAATCCATGAGGCTGATGTCTCACCTGGTCTTCAGTAAACACTGGAATCCTGAAGCCTATTTAGGCTCTAATGCCAATGAAGGAATGGACTTCTGAGCCAGAGCAAGAACAAGCAATTGAAGAGAGAGCAAGCTTCCTCCTTCCATAGCTTTTATATAGGCTTCTAGCAGAAGGTGTGGCCCCCAGGCTAGAGGTGGATCTTCCCATCTCAATGATTGGGGTTAATGGTGGGTCTTCCCACTTCAAATGATTTAATTAAGAAAGAAAGAATCTCTTATAGCTGTTTCCAATTATTTGGGCTTTAGTTAATTTCAGATGTAGTCAAGTTGACACTAGAATAAGACAATAAGAAGAGCCAACGCACTAGGCAAGCCCTCTACCTGAGACCTCAGATTCAGGTCTTTTCAAAATTTGAGTCAGGGTCTTGCTAAGATTCCCAACCTGCCCTTGAACTCATTGTAGCCCAGGAAAGGCCAAGAATTTGAGGTCCTCCTGCCTCAGACTCCTAAGTGGCTGGGTCACAGGGCTATGCTGCTTACACCGCTCTTTGAGGGCGTGATGAGAGTGATCCCTCTTCCTCTTCTTATCTTTTCTTTTCTTTTTTTTTTTGTTTTGTGTTTTTAGTATTTTGGAGCCAAGAGGATTGATTTATTCCTCTCACTGTGGTACATTATAAACCAGGAATATTTTTGTAAAATTCATATACTTTAACCTTTTAAATAACCTGTTATGAAAACTGAGTTTCCCAGCACTTTTTTCCCTGGGATTTTCCAACAGATAGGCAGAAAATCCCAGGGAAAAAAATTACACCTCAGGGCTCCTGTCACTTGACAGTGCTCTAGACTGCTCCCCAGGGCTCCTGTCCCTTGACAGTGCTCTAGACTGCAACGCAGGCTCCTCACAGTCAGGTTTCAGAACCTTTGGCTTCTCTGGCAGGAATTTTCACCCAAAGGAGGCTTCCTTAAATTTCTCTCCCGTATCTTCTACACTCCTTCTGTACTTACTCTTGTTCCAGAGGAACAGAGTCATGGAAGACCCTGTCTCTTAATTTTGATGTTCTGGGCAGATTCTGGCTCTCTCTGATTAGTGGTTTGATGAGTCTGCGGGCGAGGAGAGAGCAGCCAGGATAAACTAAGCACTTCCAACCTTGATTCTGAAGCAGGCAGATAGACAGGGTCGTAGTTCAGGGCCACCTAAGCCAGTCTTCACCCACAGGTGTAAGATCTTCCCAGGGTCTCTCTGGCATGGTTCTCCTTTGTCCTTTGGGTTTAGGTGACTTGTATTCCTGACTGTGCTTTGGATTCTGCCCACCCTGGCAGATGGCTCAGAGCAACTCCAAGGAACCCTCGGATGTTCCGCATACTCTCCCTACCAGACATCATGGGAGAAAAGCAGGCCTTGCAATGTTCCCATCCCATTCTCCCTCCTCCTTCCCCAAGTATGAGACAGCCTGTCTCATCTCCTGTTAACAGGGAAGGCAGTTGATATGTAAGCTTCCGAGATGCTATGTCAGAGCTGAGGGCTGCGCATGCCCAGGAGTGGGATAGAAGATTCCATGCAAAAGCCTCGAAGGGCTAGCCAGAAGGGGACCTTTCTGTATCCCAACACCCAGGAGGCTGAGGCTGGAGAATTCTGACTCTGGGTTACACAGCGAAACCTTGTCTCAAAACAAAATAAAATGAAAAAAGATCAAAACAAACTGGTAGGAGATTTTTCTATGGTAAGCCGAACAGAGAAACTCGGCAACTTTAAAGGCCTTGTGCGAGCCTCTGGCAGTACCGAAACAGCAGCTCAGAGTGGTATAAGCAAGACAGGCTGCTGTTCTTATAGCTGCTTGGAAATTATGCGTGAAGAGCTCAGGCTGAGCTGCGTCCAGAGGCTGGGCTGTCTCACTGAGGACCCCCTTTCTTCCTTGTGGTTGAAAAGTGGCTTCTGGTGGCTTTGGAGATTTCATCATTGAGTCTGGGAGGGAAGAGGGAAATGCCTCGCTTCTGGCATTTCTAGGAAGGCTTCTGCTGCAAAACTGACGTAGGTGCTATGCCTAACATCCAGCCAATCATCATGGCTGCAGGGAGGGAACGTGCTGATGGAACAGTCTGCTGTCTTCTGGAATGGGCTTTTGAGCAGAAACTAAGAAAGGGAAAGCAGTGACCTATGCTATGGAGCCACCAACCAATGTGCATGTGGTCCGATGGGGACCCTAAAATGCTGATCACAGCAGTTCCCCTTGGTGAATGGGGAAAATTACTGGTGGCTGGGTGCTCACGGGGTGGGGGCTGTGAGCTGGCCTCCGCCTAGAGCAGGAGAGGAGCATTTGGTTGGGATTTCATAGTCTCCCTGCCAGAGTTTGGGCAGGTACACAGTTGGGCTGCGAACACATGCTTGCAGGTGTCTCTGGAACGGACACCAGAGCCACGAGCTGGCACCTTGTTTGGCCGCTCCTGTGGCCAGGTCCCCATTGTCCCCACAGAGGCGTGGACACATGAACGTCTCTCTCATTACATTTCCTTGTAATCTGGACATTAATCCAAGCTGAAGGAATGCAATGCTGGCCCACACCGTGCACTGGAAGCAACCTCAAGCCTTCTTGTTGTCACAGGTTAGTGGCACAGTCCCCGGTTAGAGCTTGTTTGCTTATGCAATACACAGGTTTTACTTGGTTCAATGTACTGTGTTACAACAACCTAGCAATTTGCATGTTCTTCCTGATTATCTGGTAATTAAACCCAGTAAGTACAAACATACTGTAATTATCGTGTAACCGACCATCTGGACTGAGGGATGGAAATAACCGTGTATTTACGCTATAGCTGTATGATAATTATGACGCAATGGAATGATCAGCCATGAAACAAGAAAGAGGATTTCCTGAGAGTCATGAACACGCTTTAACATGTTTCTAGAATTAATTCTAGCATCAATTTTCTAGAAACAGCCAGCACGGTGAGGCAACGGACTGATGAATCCTATCCAAAGGGAGGCACTGAAGGTATCCTTGAAGATGAACTAATAAGGAAGTGCAGGCAGAGCCGGAAGACGACGTGCCCACTCATTTATCTCGATCTTGTTTACACTTCATTGGGCATCGCTAAGCATTTGTTTATTTGAACTGTTCCCCATTTGCATCAGACAAATCAGTGCCCATCAGTAAATGAGAATGCGTTTGAAATTGGTTGATAGGTTTTAGTTTTATAGGTCTTAGATCCTTGGAGGATGAACTAGGGTGTCCGGCCACAAATGTAGTTTGCAGATCATAGCATTGGTGCAGTTATAAAACTGTAAAGCACACTCACCCTGATGGACAGAGTGGTGACTGTAACATCCTGGCCAGTCGGCGTGATTAAATACTAAGCATCTCAGAGTGATATGTATACAGGAGAAGAAAGGAAAAAGTGAATGTTGGGCAAGAAAGTGGCCAAAGTAATAATCAGATAGCCAATCAGATAGGAAACATCTGAGTTATAAGGCCTGAACTCATGTATCCCTATCAAGTTCAAAATCTTGGTAAGGTAACACATACCACACAATATTTTCTTATAAGAATTTTAAAATTGATTGTAAGCACACTCATATTAAGATGTGGATTCAGGATTTTTTATCTTTAATTTTTCTCCTTCTCCTTCTTCCCCCTCCTTCTTCTTCCTCCTCCTTCTTCCCCTTCCTTCTCTCCTTTTTCTCTTCCTCCTTCTCATCTTCATTTTTGGTAGGGTCTTGCTATGTATAGCACGCAGGCTTCAAACTCAAGATCGCCCTACCTCAGCCTGCTGAGTTCTAGGCGTATGCTTCCATTGGAATTGTATATTTCTGTTTCTGTTTCAGAAACCCAGAGGAGAAATAGATGGAGAGGTACTTCTAAGCCATCATTTTAGGATGTGACTGCCTCTTTCAGGTGGCTTTTGCCACTAGGTTCTTGCTGTCTATATTCTTCCTAGAAGTGTTCCTCCTGCCATTGTGTCTGTTGGTGATTCAGCAAAGGGCACAGGGCAGTTTTCTCTGCCATTTTCTTCCCAATTCCACTCTTGTTGGACAGCATCATTTGCATTTTAATCATTTATGGTGGCTCTGAAATGTATCATTGAGGTAGAATTTGGAGGTTCTCCCCCTATAAGTATCTGTATGACTGTTACATGAAGTGAGGAATTTAGTGAACAGAGCAGTCTTGAAGAATTACCCAGGATTCTTTCACTCTGAGTCATGCTACAGACTTCACTAAAGTGATTTATCACAGGTGAAGGTTAATGAACAGACTGGTTTGTGTTATTAATTTTTTCTTTTTATTCTCACAATTATACTTAGTGTCAGTTGCTTAGGTTTGTTTACAGTCTGACATTGGTCTTTCTGTGACTGGCATTTCCTGAAGAGATGCAACACACGTCTACCCACCCCAGATTGGGAGTCCTCAAGAGACCAAGTAAGGACGCCACTAAAGTCCAACTTGGTGAACCAATGAGTTTACTGGGGTTTCTTACAGGAACATGGGTGGGGTTGCTTACAGGAGCAGAAATGACTCAAAGACAGCTGTATCATCAAAGTCCACCCCAGCTTTGGTGACAGCTGGAAACACAAAAGCTGGAAACCTGGAACACACCACGTAGTGTGCAGGGAGCTCAACAGGTTGAAGAGTGTCTTTTCCCATTGTCTAGGGTCTGAATCCTTTCTAGGCAGTTCAGCTCCCTCTCCTTCTGCCAGGCAGCTGACCTTGTCTCCGAGTCTTCTTTGTAGCCCATCTTGTGTGAGAGTGACTCTCAGTAGTCTGTGGTGTTTCCCTGTAGGGAGGGAGAAGCCTAGTGAGTCTGGTCAGTTTCAGGAACTTCCTGATTTTAAGTTGTTTGCTTTTTGTCTTAAGGAACTTCCTTGTGGGATAGTGTATTTCAACATGGGAGCAGAGAGCAATACAACAGTGTCCCAGTAACTGCATTTCTGCATGTGGGGTGTGTGTGTGTGTGTGTGTGTGTGTGTGTGTACCAGAATCTTGACTATATCCCTATGAGTCTCTCTCCAGCATCTGGAATGAGTGAGATTGTATTTTCCTCTTGTCAAGAGCCTTTTGTTTCTAACTTTATTTTTATATGGAAGTATTATTATTTTTATTGGTATTTTTATATAAGAGTATTATTTTTGTTTTTAACTTTAAATTTTATATATAATATATTACATGCTACTTTATTTGTTTTAAATTTTAAATTCTTTATAGATGATAAACACACACATACATTTACTTCAGGAGTGCTTAAAAGTGGCCAACATGCTCCTACTGTGACTTATAGTTTCAACCAAGTTTCCCTTCCAATTTCTGCTTCTTGGAGTTTTCCGGAGCTCACTACATTGCTGTCTTTGAATTTTATCCTATACTTAAGTTAACCATGGCAGTGAGCCCCAGCAAGATTCTGGAATTAGAAATGTAGACTTTCTAGAACGTTCTGGTCTTTGTGCCTGCTGCTTGTGTATATGTGTGGGTTCTTTGCGCTCTTCTACTCCCCTCAGTGATCTTCAAGGGTCCACACACGTGACTCAGTCACTGTCTCCCAGGAGGAGATGCTAACTGGACCAGTTCAGGTCAAAGGTTAGCCTTTGATCCAGCAACTATGGCCAGAATGCCAGGGTCACCAAGGATACAGCTGACTCTCAGTCCACCCCGGGAGGGAGGTCCTGAGAGGAAGAGTCCTGGGGCATATTGGGAGAAGCTTGGGCCCTGGAATATGCCCACTCTCAGTGGCCACTGAGTGGTCCCTTTAGGGGATGGAGCCCAGTTGCTTGGTACAGCTAGGCTGCACAGCTAAGGGGTTGCCTTGTGTGGAAATGGAAAGTAAACGGGGTAGGTGCTGGCGTGAGGCCAGTGAAGTGTGGAAAGTTCTCCCGTGTTCTTAGCAGTACTGAGTACATTGCAGGGACTGGAGAGACACGTTGGTTATGCTCTTTAGCCATGTGAACCCAACACTGGGAAGCTTTCTTTAGCATGACTGTGAAGGACTCCTTTGTCCCTGGCCAGGATCAGTGCACAGCACTTTCTCATCCAAGAATGCAATGGTCCAGATGCTCCCCTTAGGGAACAGGGCCCATCCCCTCATCTGACAGACAGAGAAGCTGGATGGTTTCTTTGGACCATGATTCTCAGCATGAGCTTCACCTGGGAATTTGCTAGAAGCAAATCAGAGTCTACAGTACTTCCCAGGCCCTGCCTTTGACAGCGACTGTGATTCTGGTGTCCACCAAGGCTTGACCTCTTTCCCAGGCCATTTCTCTGCAAGCTTTGCAACCCACGAGGGAGGCTTGACCAGTGAGTGCCCTTGCCTGCGTCCCCTGTCTGAGTTCATAGGGACCTCTGATGCTGCAGAAGGGCTTTTAGAATCAGAGATCCCTGCTTCTTGATTGTTACTTACCAGTGACATCTGGGAAGCTTGGCTCTGGCCTTCTGTCCCTCTGGTGGCTTTTCCCAGGCAAGGCCAGGCTGGTTTTGCCACATCCTCTATACCTCCACCCACGACAGGGTTGGAGCAGAATGAAGAGAATGTGTTACTGTAGGATTTTTCTTGTTTCTCCTTGTTCTCACACATCTCGTCCTGCCTCTCATTCTTCCCCAAGGACCCGGGCAGCCCCTTGGTGAGATGATGGTTAGTTAGCAAAGCTGGTGTATCAGGGCTTTTGTGGCAACATAGGCTGTGTCTAATCCATGTTGTCTTGGTCTAGGGCCCTTCTTCTCCATGCCCATTGCAGAGTCCCAGTGCCCATGTGTGTCTGGTTGTGGTGAAAGACTTTCTCATGGAGTCCATAATCTCAGAGTGTTGAAACTCAAATCCTTGCAGAACTCTGAGCAGGTCTTCTGTCCTGCAATACTGTATCTGCAAGACTTGCTACCTGTAAGGAACCACAAGAAACAGATTGGCTGACACAAACAGGAGAGAAATTAGTTCAAGATTATGAGAGGCTCCACAGCACAGGGAAAGCTGAGAAGATCCACTTGGGGGACCGCAGGTCCAAGGGATACCTTGGAAGAAGATCTCACAAGAAGATCTGATAAGGGAGACCATTCCTATAGCCAAGATGTACAGCTGTCTTACTGGGGTGATCCTGCTGCCTGTATTCCATCCTACACAGTGCCACCATGGCCCCCAGTATTTCCCAGTCCCATCCTTTCTATATCTTGAGGATCCAGAAAACAATAACAAAACACCTTGGCATAGATACTTCTGACTAGTGAACCAGAGGTCACATGCCTCTGTTTAGGTGCAAGGGATCCTGGGAGGGGGCAATTTGCTACAAGGAAGTTGGAAAGTTTCTTTTGAAGATTCAGTATTTAACTCTGGTGCAATAAATGGACAGTAGAGTGTCTAACAGGAGAAAAGGCATTCAAATGTACTACTGAGCACATTCATGGAGTCATGTGGAATAGGAGGCTTGGAGAACAACCAGATAGTTGAGGGTTAAATGTCATCATGGGGGAAAGCAGAGGGCTGTGGGTCATTTTAGAGAATAAATAACTAGTAGGAGAGAAAAGAGGCCAAGAGAACACACAGTAGGTGCTAGGTTTATCATCTGATTTTTAATCTCTTTCACTGTGTGGGAAGTTTATTCTTCCTTGAGTAAGGACCTGTCAGAAAGAAGATCTGAAGGCAGGTGGCATGCACATCATGCCCATTGTTTTTAGGTTGATAAGAGAAATTCAGAGAAGACTCTTTCTTGCACTAGCTCCTCCCCAAAGACTCTAACTGTTTAAACCGAAGTACAGCATTTACTGAGACTCACAGTTATTTTTATCTTTTAGTAAAGGAGGTAGAACATGCCTTTTCTAAGGTTCAGAAGGTGGCAGGTATGCAGGAAAAGCCAGGAGACACAGAGAGGAAACAGAAGGTACAAGATGGAAGAGAGGCAATGCTAAATAATAGAATGCTGGTGTGGGAGGTCCTTCTGTCTATGTGTTGCTTTTATTGGTTAATGAATTAAGCTGTTTTGGCCAGTGGCTTAGCAGAATAGGGCAAGGTGGGAATTCCAAGCAGATAGAGGGGGAGACAATAGACAGAATCAAGGAGAAGCCATGGAGCTGCCACAGGAGACAGACACAGGAGATAGACACCAAATGGATGGAACCTTATCAGTAGCCACAACCATATGGCAATACACAGATTAATAGAAATTGGTTAATTTAAGATATAAGAGCTAGCTAGCAATATGCTTAACCTATTAACCAAATAGTATTACAAATAATATAGTTTCTGTGTGATTATTTCAGGTCTGGGTGACCAGGAACAAATGAACAACCTCCGTCAACAGAATGTAGATTAATATAAATTGATTAATATAAGTTATAAGAGCTGATTAAGAATAAGCCTAAGCTATGGGCAAAGCTTTCACAATTCAAAAGAAATCTTCATGTCATTATTTGGGACCCAAATGGAGGGGCAGAAAAAGACTCATTACATCTAAGTGGCACACGTATTTTCACACAGGACCTGAGAAAACTTTTAAAAATGTTCCAAATACACAAACACAGAGCCAGATATGGCTCCCTAGTCCCACAGTCTCAGGTAGGCCACAGCATACAAAGATCCAGCTCCCAGATGCTATCTGAAGGCTTGAGGAGCTTTGAGTGGGTTTAAGGCTTGGCTCATATGGCCAGAGAAGGCTGCAATCATATAGCAAAGCATCCAGATGGAGAAAAACCTTTAAACACGTACAGTAAATATTGGTATAGACAGTCATAAAAATAGTTTAAAAATAATAAAGTCTTTTAAAAGAGAGCAAAATAATATAAAAGAAAAAAGCCACTTAAAGATGGGAAATACACAGGGCATCTGGATCCTGTATGGCATTTTGTTGACTTTAATTTTTTGAATGCTGATGAGCAAATGACAGCTGTTGGGAGACATTGGATTATGAAAGGGATGGCTGAAGTAAACCAGTCTATATGCTTGAGAGGTGTCTTGGCTTCAGAATGGAAGTTGGGAAATGCGTTGCATAGGAAAGAGGTTATACTTTTGATTACACAAGAAACAAAACATTATGATTCTCTTAAAACTTAATGAAGATCATATTTGATTGGGGGAGACCTCCTGAAAATCTTGGCTACAGACATAAAAAAGAAACCAAGAAAGACTACAGGAAAGGTGGTATATATGCTGATCCCTCTACAATGGGACTAGCTCTGAGACAAGATGAGACATGGTGAATATTGTTGACTACAGAGTCCGTATGATTTTTATATATACTCTCATTTCATATGGCATGGATAGAGATTTATATTACAATTTGGTTATACAGTCCAAACAAACTTATAAAGTTGACAGATGCCTTTTACTGGCTCAAATATAAAACAGAAAATCATCTTTAGCTGACTTGTGCACAGTACACATTCCATACATTCCATATGTTAATGCAGATATATATATATGCTATCTTTAAAAATTTATCTGTTTTCACAAAAAAAAGACCAGACACAAATGAAGACAAGTAGCCCAGGTGGTCCAGTCTCTTAGAATGCCTCTGTTGTAGTTTTCTCAAAATTCTGCACCCAGAGAAACTTCAAACCTGCTAGCTGAGATGGTGTAGCTTTACAGACTCTCCAGCAAAGACACCAGAGAAACCCTGCACTTTCCCGTCACACAGAGATTAAACAAAAAATAATACAACTGGCTCTCCCAGGCCTTGATCATTATCCCAATTTTCTCAGGGTCATGTAAAGATGCTGTTGTCATTCCCCAGACAACAGGACACAGTTTAGAGAACATGATGCCCACATTTTCAAGAGGTAAGGTAGGTGGTTTTTGGTCATTTGGTGGGTTATGGATGTTTGTCATTGTTGAAGGGGGTTAGTTATAAGCTGCTGTTGATCACGGTCAGGAAAAAAAGCTGAACAAAGGAGATTAGATTCAAGGATCTCCTGCTGAAAGGAAAAAAAAAGGGATATAGCATAAAAAAGATGGAATAAAAGGGTTGATTGTTAAGTCACTTTTGGACAACCACTAGTCTCAAGTATTTTACCTTAATATGAATTTTTGTATATTGGTAGAAATTTAGGGTTATTTTTGTTATACTTTGTATGTATTTCTATTCCTATTCAAGTTATAGTGCCTATGCCATTCATTTAAAAATGTAAAGTTTTAGTCCTTGAAAACTATTGGGGATAATAAAGAAATACAGGTTAATAGTTAATCATCTAAAACAATCAAATTTATAGTCATGTTAGGTTTATTTCCAAGGTCAAATAGAGATATATTTTAGATAAATAGATAGATAGATACATAGATAGATAGATGGTCTTCAAACACTTTGGAGATTTATAGAATATGACATTTAATATGGTTGAATAACATAAGATTTTTCATGACAAGGAAACATGTCGGCTCTTAGCAGCATAAATCTACTATAGAGAAGATGATGAGCATGGGAGAACCTCCATATGAAGTTTGTTTTCATTGTGGTAAAGTTAGCCACTAGACAAGAAATTGCTCTTGCCTTGACTGCTGACCGTATGCTTTTCAAACTGGACAAGCAGGGCACCAAAGTAGGTCACTATTGGACTTTTCCAAGATAAGGTAGGACGATCCTTCAAAATTAATTGCTGGATGGTGGTGGCACACAGTTTTAATCCCAGCACTCAGGAGGCAGAGGCAGGCAGATCTCTGTGAGTTCAAGGCCAGCCTGGTCTACAGAGTTGGTTCCAGCTAGGGCTTTTACACAGAGAAACCCTGTCTCCAAAACCAAAACCAAAACAACAATAACAACGACGAAAAAATACTGCTTCATAGAAAAGTCTGTCAGATATTCTAGGCCTATTGGTCAAAGATGAATACCTCATCATTGCAGAGAAACCTTGGGTGACTGTCCAGGCAGCCAGATGTCTGTCATTTATTAGTTTAGGCAGTTGCTTGTTCTGCATTTCCTGTTTAATAAGGTGTTATTATATCTTTCTTGGATCTCTGATTGAGTTGAAAATTAGATAGTTATAATTACATCTTTCCTTAGTTTTGATAGAAAGTAAATCAGGTACAAAACTTTGGACTCACCAAGATAGGATAAGTAATGTAGTATTTTCTTTGAATTTGCCAATATTAATGGACTAGACATTGTGAATCAATTCTTACCTGATAATTATTCTTATTGTATATAGTTTTACTATGTAAGAGTTAAAACCTTTTCTTTTTATTTAGACAGAAGGGGAGAATGTTGTGTGATATTTGTACACTTGTGAAGTTGTATTGCTGTGATTGTTGTAATAAAAAGCTGAATGGCCAATAGCTAGGCAGGAGGCATGGTCAGGATTTCTGGGGAAAGAAGGGGAAGGGGAGAAGGAATCTAAGTACTCAGGAGATGCGAGGAGACACAGAGAGGAAACAGGAGGTACAAGATGGAAGAGAGGTAATGCCACGTGATAGCATGTAGAGTAATATAAATGGGTTAATTTAAGTTATAAGAACTAGTTAGGAACAAGCCTAACTAAGGTGCGGGTTTGCTTTCATAGTTAATAAGAGTTCTGCTTGTCATTATTTGGGAGCTGGTTGGTGGGTCAGGAAAAGACTCGTTATTGGCAGTTTTCAAATAAGAAAGAAGTTTACAAGCTGGATAGCCCACAGAACATCTATTTAAAAACCTTGACTGCGGAGGCATTGTGGAGACACAGGGAGCCTTGAGGTAGGTAGCATGGAAGTTTGAGGTCAGCCTGGGCTCTATAGCAGACCTTGTCTCAAAAAATGAAATCAAAATAAAACAATAAAATAACCCTTATAAAAGCTGAGACTCCCACAACTCTTAGGTGCTGGGACCTGGATTCTAGCATACATCCCGTTTTAGGTGGAGTTTCCATTGCTGTGATAAAACACTATGACCACAGGCAACTTGAGGAGAAAGGGTTTATTTTATCTCACACTTCAAGGTTGTAACAGACCATCACTGAGGACAACTAGGGTAGGAACTAGAGCAGGGCAGAAACCTGAAGGCAGGAGCCAACGCAGAAGTCATGGAGGAACGCTACTTAAGGGCGTACTCCCCATGGCTTGCTCAGCCTGCCTGCTTTGTTATACATCCCAGGCCCTCCTGCACAAAGGTGGCACTGCCCATAGTGAGCTGGGCCCTGCAACATCAGTTGTCAATCAAGAAAGTACTCCACAGGCTTGCAATAGGCCAATCTGGTGCCGGCAAGTTTTAACGGATGTTCTCTCCTCTCAAGTGACTCTAGCTTGTGTCAAGCTGACATAAGACTAGCCAGCATACACCCCCTTATTTAATTGTCCCAGAAGTTCTAGAAACTGGGTACTCTTATTGCCACTTCAGAGTAACTAGAGGAAACAGAGTCAGTTGAGCCCTAGAAATGAGGCTACAGAGGACACTATCTGAATGCTTATATGAGTGCTGAATTTACCTTGTAACTGTGGCTCTGGCATCAGATTCAACCAATCGTAGATTAAAAATATCTGGAGAAGCACAGTGGACGTGTGCACACTTTTCTTGTTGCTCTTTCTTAACCTAGAGAGGAACTATTTACAGAAGAGTTGTCACGTTGGGTGCTCCGAGCCACCCAGGAAGATGTGCCGAGGCTATGGGCAAATACTGTTATTTTACAGGTAAGCCTGGGAGTCTGGGGAGTTCAGTATACTGAGGTATGGAAACCAATAACCCCCAGGGATACTGAAAGATGACTGTATTTAGAATGCAGGTGGCTTTGGTGGCTAATTCCAACTGACCAGAATGGGCACACCGGTAAATAATGTCCCTCCCTGATCTAAAGGGTTTGCACCAATTCCAAGTGACCCGTCCTAGATCCCTTTCTGGAGAGTGAGAGCATCCGGCAAGCTGGCTCCAGATCACTTGGCATCTCGACCTGTAACACGTGATCGCAAAAGAATGTGATCCTAGAATCTATTCTCTTCCACTTTGGTTTTGTTAGAATTTCTCCTTCAATGAACATAATTATGTTGTTTATTGTAAAAAATAACATGGTCTCTAACTGGACATTTGACAAGGATAAGAAGCTAAGGGAATGAGAAGAGAGATGATGTTGCTTTAACGTTAAATTTGCCCTTCAGTTCCCTGGCAGTCTGGAAGGAAGGGCAGAGATGAATAGCCCTGTGGGCTTCCCTCCTAAGCAAGGCAGGGACAGTAAATTACAGCTCACTGTGACTCCGGCTCACAGTGTTTCACCGTATAGCAGTCCCCTTATTCAGGGGGTTCCTGAAATCGCAGAGCGAGAGACCCTGCGTATTTTTCTGATTTATATCTGCAATGAAGTTAATATATAACTCAGGCCTACTACAGTGTTAGCAATGATAATCTCCATAGGAACATAGAACAGGCCAGGTAAGATGATTTGATAAAGCCATTTGCTGTGGTGCCTGGCATCTGAGTTCAATTCCGGAATCCATGTGGTAGAAAGCGAGACTGGACCTCTACAGAGGAGCCGTGGCATGCACGTGCATGGGCGCACGCACAAATGGAAAAACAATTAAAAATAAAAAAGAACAGTCACAAAAATGCTGTGATAAAGTTTCTTTCAAACACGTAAATTACTTGTGTCTGGAATGGTCCACATACTCCTTTGGGCTATAGGTGACAGGAGTACCTGAAACCATGACAAACAAAATCATAGTCGAGATCAATACACAAGTTTCAAATGAAGGAATTTATTTTCATTTCTGATTATTCATTATTCATATTAGTGCCCGTTTGGTATGTTGTTTAGTATTGTATAGCGCTCACAGGTCACATTCAGCCTCTGGCCCCTTCTTGCCAAAGCTTCCCAGCTCTGCCTACAGGGCAATCGGTACTCACTTTTCCCATGGGAGAGAGACCGGCGCTTCTCTTCCCCAAGCCTTTCCTCTTGTTTCCCGGAGGATAAACTACAGCCATTACAGACTCAGAGCTCTGGGCCCCACTTTGCCATCGGTGGCTCTCACTCTATGTCCACCTCAAGACCTCAGCCATGCCTTACCCTCCTCCTGGACCCACCCTGGCAGTCAGCTCATGTCCTTTCTCAACTGTCCCCAGCCCTGTTCCTAAAATCCCCCTCCCCCCCAGCCACCCTCCGTCTCTACTCCCTGCTTCAGATTGTTTCAGTATCTGTGGTGACCATTTCTGACTACCTGGTTTTTTTTTGTTTTTGTTTTTTCACCAGGCGATATGAATTCCTCAGGGCTGGGGATGGGGCGGAGCTCACATTTTGTTCATTATTGCTGTGTGCTCTGCTCCAGAACAGTGCCTGGCACATAGGAGAGGCCGAGTGTGTGGCATGAACGCATTAAAGTCTGTGATTCGTCAGCGGCTATAGGCAAGCTGTATGTATAGAGTCTTCCTGGATAAAGACGTCTTTATAGCAATGTAAAAGTTTGGAGACATCGCGATGCCTTGTTCGATCTTGAACTGGAAGGCTACAATGCTGTAAAGATAGCTATGTTTATATCTGTAGTGTTTCCAGATTAAAGGCCAAACAATGGCCAGTAGTCAGAGCGGGCAAGAACAATGGGAAAAGCTGTTTACAGTTTTCTTGTGGAGCAAACTGGTTCTCTGAGCTGTTTCTTCATAAGTGATATTAACCCTTTCGGGGATCACTAGACTCCCAGTGCGGTGCAGTGGGCTAACTCTTGTCTGACTGGTGAGGTGGTCATGCCAGTCATCCAGACCTGGTGCCCTGAGTTACAAGTAGCTCTTGACAGAACTACCGTTCGGGTAGCCTGGCTCTCTTCTCCACAAAGCACCTGCGTGCCCACTGGGCCAGTACAAGCCAGAGGGCCTGTGTTGTGTCTTACCTATCAGGGACTCTCACGGCAATGTTGAGAGCTGCCCTGTTAGTCTCTGTGGCTGTCAGCCTATGTCACACCTTGGCCTCATGCTAACAGGAACTGCCCTTGGCCCACATGTCCTGTTTCAATCGGGGTAGAAAATGAATCCTTCCCCAAAACACGGCTAGCCACACACCCATTCAGGAAGCCACTGGGGTTGGACATTTCATTTAGTCTGCAGCTGGCTGCGTAGGAAATGCTCTTATTATCTTATTATTATCTTCATCCCAGGTGGGCCGCATTGGCAGGCCATAGCGCCTGGCTGGAGATAACTGGCCCGGAGAGGAGAGCCCTTACCCGGATCCAGAGACCTGTGTGAGCCAAGCCATCCATCAGGTGGTAAACGTTTCGCCGGCCCTGAAGCCTTCCTCCCTTTCTCCAGACTCTGTGTCCGTCTGCCTTCTAACACCTGGTTCCTTCCCTCTAGCCCCTCTTGAGGGAGAAGGGGTTTTGGTCTCTGACTTAGAGGCTGCCCTCCCCTCTGCTACTAAGAAGATCCAGGGTGTCCTCATGAGGGTGGTATTTGACCCCCAATCTCCACAGACCCTTGTGCTAGCAGAAAGTGCCTTTTCTACCCTCCGAAAGCCACTTCCGGGAGGCAAAGCTTCAGGAGAGCGGAGCAGATGTCAGCCGCCGAGACACCCAGCCATCGATCTACTCAGTGCCTGTATTTTCCTACCAATTTTGTATTTTTCAAAAAGGACAATAAAACAATTGTACTCCGGGCTAATTAATGACAAGCTGGTAAAAGCATCTCCTCATTGTTCCATTTATTTCTCCATTTCTCCCAGTTAACAGCCCTGTCTCTGAAATGAATCAATGTCGTTTACACAATGCTGTCACCCCATTGTTCCTTTATCATCCTCCATTTTCATAAATCGGGGTGTTAATCCCTTAATGGCTTTTCTCAGCACTTAAAAAAAAAGGAGGGGGGGAGCCCAGTCCCAGCTCAGTCTTAATCCACCCGAGAGACAAAGCCTGTTTTCACAGGCGGCCCTGCCCTGAATTCAGCTCGGGGATTTAGCCCCTTCTGTTTGTTGGCCAAACAGGAGCTCCCACCCCAGGACACGCCCCCATCTAGTAGGGTCCTCCCCAAAGCTGCCCTCCACAGGCATGAGGTCCTCCCCCCCCCCACCTCTCCACCCCTCCACACCAAGTTTGGCCCTGCACCTGAGGGAGTGCCAGACTGGAGGAAGAGGGGTTGGGAAAGGCGGTGTGGAACTGTGAAGTCCCTGGATAAACAGGGTCCACAGCACCTAGGCACCTGATGCACTCCAACATCGAGATCCACCCTCCCAGACTGTTTCATTCTAACCTTAAACAGAGGAGCTGCAGAAGGCTTCCATCGGAAGTGCTTTGGATTAAGGACGTTTGTGGGTTGGGAATATTTGTATATACTTCATGAGATAACTGGGAGGCCACACCCAAGTCTGAACACCGAATTTCTGTGTCAAGCATACCTTACACAGCCTGTCAATACTTCCGTGCAATGTCTTACAGTGACCATGAAAGACCCATGAGGTCAGGTGTGGAATTCTCCACTTCGGACATCATATCGATCTCAAAAAGGAGGTCGGGAGTTTTAGATTCTGTTCTGATTAGAGATGTTCTATCTGCATATACAACACGATCAGTTCAGTAAGCAGCTGTTGTCTGGTTTCTGATATGTTTGGCACAACATTGGTAAGTAAGCGACATCATCAGAACTGGGGCTTCCAAGAAGGTAAATCTGATGGAGACATTTTCTCATGAAGTTCCCTCTTCCCATAAAACTAGCCAGCACAAGCAGCTACAGTAATACTGGATGTTCTGTGGCACCCAGTGGATGTCAGGGAGGAGTGAGGTCTGGTTTATAGCTACCCGCCTTACCACCGAGAGCTAGTGGGTTTTACTGCTTAAGTAGGATTCAAATCGGGATGGCTGCTGGTTCTGTTCTACAGCCATGCAGCTACAAGAAGAAAAGATGAAATGACTGGTAACCGACCACCGACAGGCATCTGAGACATTGGGTCTCACCCCGTACCCATATGGAGAGGTCATGTTACTAAAGATGTGATTGCTTCCCCCCCCCTTTCCCCATGGTTTATGGGAACACATTACAAAATTCCCTTAGGAATCACCCTCGTTTGCTTCCATTCCCTGCATTCCAGTGGGGTCACCCTTCACCCTACTCTCTTTCAGTCTAGAGATCATGTGTGGTCAACAGGTCTCACCTTTCTTCAGAATACCCAGGCATACAGACCAAATAAACCAGAAGTCCCTGCCCTGGCTTGCTTCTCTATTGCTGTGCTAAAACACTGACCAACCTCAATTTGGCTGAGGATGTGGGATGTTTATTTCCTATTTCATCTCACAACTCCCAGGTCACCATCCATCACTGAGGGAAGCCAGGGCAGAACCTCAGGGCAGAAACCTGGAGGCAAGAGCTGAAGCAGAGACCTCAGAGAAGCTCTGCTTACCGGCTTTCTTCCCTTGGCTTGATTAGCTCCCTTTCCTGTCTTCTCTAGGCACACCAGTCTAGGAATGACACCACCCACAGTGGGCTAGGCCCTCCCATGTGAATCAGAAACCAAGGAAATGCCTACGCACACATGCCTACGCACATCAACACCAGTTGATGCTGGCAACTCCCCAGCTGAGATTCCCTCTTCTCAGGTTATACCTAGATATCTGTCAAGTAGACAAAAATAGCCTCAGCCATTGCTAAAGACATTCTTTGCTCTCCAGTGGAGAGAGCATGTCTAAAAGGAAAGCTCGGATGAAGAAAGAAGAATGGGTATTCCCATGAGTTGCCTGAGCTCGGAGAACTGGCTATGCTTGAGGCCTTTCTGCTCATGCTCAAACTGTGCAGGTATGAGCATCAGCTAATATGAGTTGCACTCTACAGTATACAGACTTTTGCCAGTTGTTGTAAGTAGTAATTGACCCTGCTCAAATCTTGTGCCCTGTCTACTCTGAATGTTCTCCTCCCATCAAGTAGAATGTCCAAGTTGGAAACCTTTTCTGTAAAAACTGTTCGTACCCCGCCATCCCCCTTACCCACCACCCCACCATCCCCCTTACCCACCATCACATCCACATTACCATCTACACAGTCACCTCCACTACCATCACCTCCAGCTCTATCCTCACTGCCATCATCAGAAGTTCACCTCTCTCATTATCTTCACCACCACCTTCTACACCACCAGCACCTCCACTGCCATCATCTCCAAGGCGACCACCATTGCCATCATCAGAAGATCAACACTATCGCCACCACCAACATCAACTCCTATACCATGATTACTACTACCATTACTTCTTACATCATCGGAACCATGACTACCAACTCTTACACCAGCATCACCACCTTTGCTACCACCACCTGCAAGTCTATCCTCATGGCCAGCATCAAAAGCTCAACACTATCATCACCATCACCTCCAATACCGTCATGACTCCCTCCACATGTCCACTTCAGCACCTAAAACTATAGTCTCTACCATGTCTAGTCCATCACCTAAGACTATAGTGATGGCCCCTTCTTGTGCAATTTCAGGCAAGCTTTGTATCAATCTTCAAGAGGTTTTTCAGGGGATCTGTGCACTCACTGAACTGTGAGCCCCTTGAAGGCAAGGATTCTCTCATTGAGTGATAGAATATACCATGCTCTCATTATGGAGAACCTAGATTCATGAGCAGGGACTGTGGCAAAGGCATTGGATCTCTCTCTCTCTCTCTCTCTCTCTCTCTCTCTCTCTCTCTCTCTCTCTCCATTCATAACCCCAAGTCCCTTTAGTGCTTATCAACCATGCCAAAGAGGGGATGAGCCTCGTCCCAGCTGGTGATGAAGAAATTCCTGATGCCTCCTTTCTGGGTTAAAATGATGTCTAACATTCTGATCACAGAGCCAAGCATGGGTAGGGCAGACTGGGACCTTCACTCTTTTCTGCTTCTATTGCCTAGCATTCCAGTGGGGTCACCATTCACCCTACACTCTTCCAATCTGGTGATCATGTCACCCAGCCTGGCCCATTAGTTTGAACCTAAGTCCAAAACAATTGACCGAGATAAGGAAGTGACTTGAGTCAGGTAGATAAAGAGTCACATCTTATCTCGGTCAATTGTTTTGACTTAGGCTTAAACTAATGGACCAGGCTTGGGTCACATGACCCAAGATTGTGATGCATTTTCTTAATTGATAATTGCTGTAGGAGGCCCCAGATTATTTTCTCAACATGGTGCAGTGCATCCCCCTCAAATTATAAGTCGAAATGACCTCTTCTTCCTCCATGTTGTCTCTTGTCGAGTATCTCGATCCTGCAATGAGAAAAGGAATTAGTGCCACCCCAAACCCTTCCCTTGCTGTCTCCACCAGTCCTTAGAGTTGAAACAATAAAAAATAAATAAAAAGCAGATGCAATTCAGGGGCCCCGGATTCAACATCCCCAAGAAGAAACTGTAGAATGCTACATCTTAGAGTACCACGGACTTGCCTGAGAGGCTTCATAGAAACTTCCTCTGCTACAGGATGCCTTCCCGGCCTTTGGGGTTCCAGAAGTAGAAAGGTGTGGAGTTAGTTGGAAATCCACTCCCTGGGAGTCTCAAAACAATCCAGTGATCTTTAATCTTGATTCCAGTGTAAGTGATCGACTTGCACTGTCGACATTTGTGAGCACCTGTCTCCATGACCACATTAACACTCCATGATGGCAAGGACTGTACCTTCATTGCTGTTTGTCCCTGGCTTCTACAAAGTGCAAGGGGCTAGGTGCCCAGTGCTTGCTGAGTGCCAGGGATCTGGACAATGAGTGAGACATACCCAAGCCATTCCTGTCTCTACACCAAGGCCCAAGCCGATGATGGATCAGAGAGAGGTCACTGGATTGCTGTACTGCATCTGTTCCTGGTTTTCTGTGTGTCTTTGGGAAAGGCAATTCCCTCTCCAGACCTCAGTTTCCCCCCTTGAATCCATGGCTCTGCACACTGGCAGCCACAGCCCTGGATGCCTGCAGCCTTAAGATGGTTCATGGCAACTAATTCTGGGGCTCAGATCTGTTTCTCCTCCCAGGCCTTGAGGTGAGGCAAATGGAGAGGTCAGGGACCTCCTACAGACCCACTGCCCCGTGTGAAGTGCTGTCTTTTCCTAATTTCTCACGTCCCTTGGGGAATGGGGGGGTAGGTGGGTGAGGATTCCATGAGTGGTCTTCAGTAACATGTGATCGTCAGAGGTCCTAGACCCCTTTCTGTTTTATTTCTGATCATGCCTGCTGTCCCTTTGGTCACCAGCACAGCCTGCTCTCTGGAAGGAAGTATATCAGCCGTTGTACCACTTTAGGGACTTCAATCTCTGATATATGTGCCAAGGCATTTACAACAAGGAAACAAAGGCTGGGCTGTTCTGGGATCATCAGTAACTCCTGACCTATCTGCTCCATGACCACAGGTAAGATAAGCGCACTCTCTGTGTTTGATTTCTCTGTCTGTAGAGTGGACATAATGCAGTAGCCGCTCTGTTAGGTTATCGTTTTAGTCTCGGTTTTGTTTTGTCGTTTCTACTGTACAATTTCAGAGACTAAGCAATTTATGAAAAAGCAGAAGTTTCTTTGGCTCATGGTTCTGTGGACTGGTAAGCTCAAAGGCAGGGAGGGCACTGATGTCTGCTTGGCATCTGGCGAGGGCATTGCTTTGTGTCAGTGCATGGTAGCTTCACTCGGCGGACACAGCTGGCTCTTCTTAGAAAGCTACTCTTGCCATCCCAGAAGCCATATCATAGGCTCATCTAACCTTCATCACTTCCCAAAGGCCCTGGCTCCTAATGACAGCCACATATGAATCAATCTGGGGTTGAATTGTTGCTGCTGCTGCTGCTGCTGCTGTTGTTGTTGATGTTGATGATTGTGATGGTGATGTTTCAAGACAGAATCTCACTCTGTGGACCAGGCTGGTCTGACACTCACTATGTAGCAACTTGTGGCATCTGCCTGTCTCAGTCTCCCACAATTATGAATGCAATTACCACCATGGACAGAAAACTTCACTTTTCAAACTGAGATTTTTGTGTGACCATGTAACGTTATATGCATGAGCTAAACTTCCTAATATTGTGATTTCCCCAAAGTCATTATTTTTGCATGTGGAGGCTGGATAAATGCTGCTGGTTTCTGCTTCCACCAACTCTCCTGGACGTGTGAAAACATGGTGCTTGTGCACAGAACCTCGAAACACAAAAACCCTCCACCATGAGTGAGACATACCCCAAGCCATTCCTGTCTCTACACCAAGGCCCAAGTCAATGATGGCTCAGAATCTTGAGTATGGGGAGCTATTTAGCAACTCCAGCAAGCTACTTAAAGAGATTTAAACCCGCGTCTCCTAGTTATTCTGAGGTGCAGCTATAATTGCTGTTCTTTCCAAATAAATCCTTCAGATTAAATGGATATCGAGTGTGGAAGTTTAAGGATGGCTTATGGCACGCGAGCCTTGTCAAAGTTCAGGGTGAGTCAAGTCTAGATTAACAGGAGGAAGTTGGCAAGTGTTGTTGGAGTCTTAACACTATCATTTGGAGCTGTTGGGTGTTTACATTTTGGGGAGAGAAAAATTCAGGCTAGATAAGGCAGCTGGGGACAGCTCTCAAGAGCTGGGAATCTTGCTTGGCAACAAAGTCTTATAATCATGGGGGAGTCCCTTCCCTGTTTGAACTTGGCTTTTGCCACCTGCTCTCCTAAGTGTGTGAGCAGAACCTGACCATCTGCACCATTCTTTCTGGCTCGCCACTTGCCTCTTCCTTCTGCTCCTGGAGATACAGATGCTGACACTCCTGGCACTGGCCAGAACCAAGCCCGTGTCCCGAGTACCCGGCGTGATTTCCCCAAAGTAATCTTACTTCTGCCTGAAACTTGACGAGCAGCTTTTACCCATCTGCCTTCCCAAAAGGAATGTCTCTGTGCAAACTGTGTACAAAAATCAACAGGCTCCGCAGAGCATCCGAGAAATGTGCCCAGAGGTGCCGTTAGGATGTGGGAATTATGAGGTGAGTGGTAAGAAGCCAAAAATCAGGAAGCCACTTGAGCAGAGAGTATAAACATAAATATCTCCAAGCAGGCCCCAGCACGGGGTTTTTATGTTGATGTGCTAATATGTTATCCACTAAGGGTTTATTCACGCCGTTTTGGTCTGCCCTGCAATTCATTTATCTGCATAAGGAAGAGGCGCTAACAGGACGGTGCCTCATGAGTAGCGTCCCTATGTGATCCCCACCGCTGTTTATAATCCCACATACCCGGATCTATAATTCATGAGCTGATGGCCTCGTGGCAGTTTCCATAAAGGCCACGCCGGGTACCCAGTCGTTAACGGGCGCACTGTCATGCATGGAATCGAAATAAGCCCTCTTTCCTTCTATCCATCACAGCCCCACCGACGTGTGGGCAATGATATTATCCAAATATTATTAAAACTTTGAACCCTGTCCTCATAAATTCTGGCCGAATGGCTTGCGCGGCTATTAGGAGAGGGCGATGTATGGGCTTCGGTCGGGGCCCAGTAATTATGTGCTTAAAAGGAAGCGTGGCTGAGCATTCTCCCGGCGAAAAAAAGAGGCGCGGATCGTTTGTTATTGCCGTGGCGCTCTGAAGCTGGACGCTCAGGCAGGTCAAGTCAACCTTACAGCAGGACAATTATCTGTCTAGAGAGACCAAACATCTGTTATTAAGTATGTACAGGCATCAAGGCAACATGCTACAAATCTTGTCCACTTCAAACACTTGGCATATTCCACACAACACCCCCCCCTTCACGTTTGGTTCCTGCATCAGGCAGCTTTGAAATACACCCTCCCTTCCTTCCCCCTCTCCCTGGCTTTAATATACCCCGCAGCTGCTAAAGATGCTGTTCAAACCATAGAAGAGCCTTGCTATCATTTTTTTCTGACTCTTTAAGTAATAATAATAATTTTTGTTAGGTTTTTTTCCTTCGTAACTTTCTTTGGCATTTATTACTTATCCAAGGAGTATTGCTAGGATGGAGATAAGGAACTGTTGGGAAGAACAAGGTCAGCCCATGTTTATGTTAGCAGCCAAATGCCTCTTCTAGTTTGTGCATCCAGAACAGCTTGGAGGATAGTGCAGCGCCCAGGACAGAGAAGGTTCTGGTAGGATTATGCAATGGGAGTTTAGCAGGAACCCCTTGAACTTTCTGTGTGTCTTGGGATGCTGGGAAGGGACATGTGAGATCAGGTTGGAGGAGATATGGAGAGCACGTCCGGAACCAAGGCTGCAGATAGACAGGTGGGCCGGGAGATGGTAGAAGGAGTGGTAGCGATGTCCTAGCAGGTAGCATCTCGACCATCCCAGCAGAGCATCTCCAAAGAGGATTCAGCAGAGTGGACCTTCCTTCCTAAGAAAAAGCGAAGCCTAGGTGGAGCAAGGAGAGCGGACCACGCCTGCGGAGGAGGATGCGCCAGTTTCCCCTTTGCTGAACAACTCATGGTAATAACAGACGGGAGGCCTTTCTTCCCTAAGAGAACAGGCTCTCCAGCTCTTGGAAGGCCCTGCAATCTGAGCATCTTAAAGATATATGAGGTCTGGGTTCTCTTCAAAGTCATCTGGGGTAGAGTGGGATGGGTGGGGCTAGAGATGAAAAGAAAATGGCCCCTAGCTAATCACCGCTGAAGCCAAGGAAGGGGTACGGGGGCTCCCCGGACTGTCCTCCACACTTCTGATTATATCTGAAAAATTTCCATAGTTAAAACTAATCTGAAGAAGCAGAACTCCCTTCCGTGTGCGAGACCAGCAGAGCCGGCCGCAGACTGTGTCAACCCAGGATCCCGGTCTGGGAAAATAAACCAGAGCACGGCAGTCATGATGGACTCCTTGGCTGAGTTTGTGAAACTCTCTGCTCCCATCCATCCCATGCACTTTCTTTAAAAACAAACTTTAGAGCACTGTTTCCCACAGGCCTCCCTGACTCAACACCCCCCCCCCAAGTGTTTCCATGAAGGAACGGAGCTTGGAGCTCGGCTAGAAGGCAATAAATTCGCCACCTTGCTTGTTGATTTGACAAAATACCCGACAGAAGCCCCTTGAGGAAGGGGAGGTTGACTTGAGGCTCACAGTTTCAGCTGTTGTTTCTGGGCCTTTGGGGAAGCAGACAGTCGTGGCAGCAGGAACCTGTTGCCGAGGCCGCTCACTTCATGGCAGGTAGGAAGCAGAGGAGAGTGGATCCAGGAAGGGACCAAGGGACGGACATACGGCTGCTTCCAAGACCTATCCCCACTAACCTGCTTCCTCTAAAGAGGCCCTACCTGCTATTTTTCATCATAGTTAATCTCTCCATCGATGCATCCATTTCTTAGATGAGGGTCCGCATGATCTAATTATCTTTGGCCCACAAGTTACTTATCCACCCAGGTGTGTACTAATCCAGGCATTTCTAAATCTAATCAAATTGTCCAATTTAGATTTACCCGTCAGGCTACCTCATCCGCTATAGATCAACACGCACTTCCCTGCTATGCTGAGGAGCTCTACAGACTAAGAGCCATGTGGTCTTTGTCGCTTCTGCTTTTCTGGCCCCTACAAACACCCGGCTCAGGCTCACAGCCCAGCAGTCAAGGGGATGGCCAGGGTGCTAATACAAACTACCCAGTAGAGCTAGCGGCTGGCAGAATGCTAGGATTTGCCTTCTCCCAGGGCAGCCCAAGACTCTGTGCCCTGCTTCCCTTGATGGGGTAAGAGGAACCTCATCTCCTTGAGAGTTTGGCTGCTTAGGTCAGGGATTGGCCTTTGGGGAACAAGACCTCAGTAGGGAACATCTCCACCGGGCAGAGCTCAGACAATGACTCAGTGGGTTCAGCCTGAGCCTGTAGGCGGCTTCTCTATGGAGAACTGCTCTTTGCCATGGCTCAACAAAGTCCTCCTGTTCCCTTTTAGTGTTCTACCCCAGCCCTCTCTATCACTTCTGGTTTTGAGTCAAGGTTAAGTGTTTACAGCTCCATTTTCTTAAGAGCATGGGAGCACAGAGTTCATGACCATCTATCCCACATCCAGCTTGACCGAGAAGGGAAAGCCAGCCCCAGGAGACTCCTGAATGCACGACACTGATCTGGCTGGTGTTTGTCCACTCATTTCCATAGCACTACAGAAAAGCAGCCAGTTCCCAGAAGCCAGGCTGACTTGATCTACACTGGGCCAATGTTTTGCACATACCCCTGTGGCAAGGGGTTCCTGGCTGTAGGGAGAAGGACCCATCTGGGCTCGGTGGAGGGAGAGAATCGTGCTAAGAAAATACTGGGAGAAAGGAAGTAGCTAGGGGTGGAGCATTAAGGCAGATTGGCACCTGAAAGGATCCCAGGCTCCCTCTGGACTCCTCTGTTCCGAGTCGCTTTTTCTCTAACAGTAGAATCCTTCAGGTGAATGGGTCCAGAGCTGATTCCCAAGGCCAGTCCTCCCTTGAGTCATTCTGTATCTCCTGTCCAGGTATCAACAGGTGTGTTGCTGGCCCCCTCCTGATAGGAAACCTCTAAGGAGCAAGTGGTGGGTGTTGATTCGAGATTCAGTGTCTGGGTTGTTGAAGTTAAATCTGAACATGAGGGCTGCGTGCCTGCTGTTTCTGCTTCTCCGTAACAGGAGTCCGTCATGCAGCCCACAAACTGATGGCTAACACCCACTTTGGGTCAGGTGTTGGTTAGGTCATGGCCTAGACGTCAGAAATTAGACCCTATGGAATGCAAGGCGCTGAGGAGCTGGGCTGGGGACGTGCTTGTTAGAACCACCTCATCTGGGCATCTTTTCTTCTTTTAGTTCTTAAAATTATTTTATCTAGAGTGCCAGGGGCACATGTGTGGAGACCAGGTTTTGCTAAGGGTGCATGGACCTACCTCTGCAATTGCTTTTCATTACACAAACACTGGAGTGGAACTAGGGAGGACATCACCATCAAAACTGCCTTCTAGACACAGTGCAACCCCCTTGTTTTGTGGCTATAAACTGCTGAACGAAGTAGGAAAGTTGCTGGTAATGAATGCAGGTCCTTCTCCTTGGACTTTGCAAATACTTTAAAAAAAATAATGGTTCCTTTTTTTGTTAAGCAAATGGTTCCTCACGCTGCCTGCTAACACTACACCATCCGTGTTTAGAGGCTATGTTGGCTGGAGGTGACCACCTGGCATCTATCTCAAATACATCCCTGGCTTTCCCAACAAAAGTCCTCTCCCTGGGGGATACACCAGGATCTAGAGTCCAGAAAGTGAGGACCAGACTGCTGCCATATTCCCAGCTGTGGTGAATGACGTGGGTGAAACAGGGGGTGGGGCATCCCTTGAATGTTTCTCTATTCCTCGCCTTTCCAAAACTCCTCCCGTTCCCGCCAGAAAGAACCTCATACAGCCCAAGACTTTGTGTGCCAAATCTATAAGCAGCTTTAGGGCTCTTGTAGCCAAGTTTGATGACTTAAGTCATCAGGACCTACATGGTGGAGAAAAAGAACCAGTGCGCTCTGGTCTCCACACATGTGCCCCTGGCACTCTAGATAAAATAATTTTAAGAACTAAAAGAAGAAAAGATGCCCAGATGAGGTGGTAAAGTGAGGCGTTTGGAAGATGGTGGTTTCAGGGCCCCAGTGCAGCTGGTGTGGGCTGGTTGATCATTCTCGGTTACTCATTTCCATTGGGCGGCAGCAGGGTCGAGCTCAGATGTCTCTTCACAAAGATCCACAGTCATGAGAGCCCAGAGTTCTGAGCGATGTTGGATAGAAACTCCAGAATCTGTTCTAAAGATGTGCCTGAAGACAAGGTCCTTGGGCCTCCACACTCAGAGACAGCTCCGCTGGGTACTATTTGCCTCCCAGGGCAGGGCCCTCCAGAGCTTGTGGAAGTAGTGAACCATGCCCCCTCTCTCCATCTGCAAAGCTGATGTCTGATGAAGCCTCATCAACAGGTAAATGGCGTGGTCGAGACTGCACATTTGGGGAGGCCACTCTGGGAATCTGGATGATGATTTGTCTGCCTCAGTTTCCTTTCCTTTCCTTTCCTTTCCTTTCCTTTCCTTTCCTTTCCTTTCCTTTCCTTTCCTTTCCTTTCCTTTCCTTTCCTTTCCTCTCCTCTC
>NW_004949113.1:5280699-5308662 GCF_000317375.1 Microtus ochrogaster
CCTCTCCTCTCCTCTCCTCTCCTCCCCTCCCCTCCTCTCCCCTCCCCTTCCCTTCCCTTTCCTTTCCTCCCCCCATGCCAAGACAGGGTTTCTCTGTGTAACAGTCTTGGCTGTCCTGGAACTCACTCTGTAGACCAGGCTAGTTTCGAACTCACAGAGATCTACCTGCCTCTACCTCCCCAGTGCTGAGACTAAAGGTGTGCACCACCACTGTCCGGTTTCCTTATCTTGTAAAGATGCTGCCAGAAGCCAGAGGAAGGAAGCAGAAAGAACTCTTAGCAGATTGCCAGCCGAAGGCAAGCATTTGGTAGGGCGATGACAGTAACCACAAAATGCATCTGTCCTGTTCTTCCCTCTCTGGCCTGAGCAGAGGACAATCCACCCATCTTGGACAATGTCTGTCACTGCCTGTAGCAACCATGCCCCCTCATCAGGCCCCTTCTGAGGGATTAGCTCTTGATTTGTGCTCTCTGGAGAGGCTGGGCTGGGAGGACGGGGAGGAGGAAGGCAGGCAGCCTTCCCTAGGACTCTGATAATTGGCAAACTGCAGGTAGCTCCTCAGTCTATCTTTGCCGTCTTGATAATAGATGATCTAATCTGTCTCTCTACAGCACTTCCTTCTCCGAGTAGCTGACAGAGATGGAACGATCCCATCCTTCACCCAGAGGAAGCCCGACTTCCCAAGGAGCTCTCTCTGTCTTGCCGTACCCCATGGGTGGGACCCTGGGAGGTGGCCGCCAGCTGCTCTCAGACATTGCTGCCTGTGACTGGTGACTGGAGGGACCAACCGCAGCCTTTCTCACCAAGTGGCAGGAGATTAGACCCTTTCCTAGGCCCCCATGTAGTCAGTCACCCCGCTACACCCAGGGACAATTCCTATAGGAGATATATCCTCCTTCTGCCTCTCAAAATGGTAGTATTGGAATATGTCCAGCATTTGAAAAAAAAAACCATAGAAAGTATTTGCATAAATATTAGAACATGCAGTATTTAGTTTAGGCTAGATGACAGATTGGGCACAAGGCACATGTCTGTCTGTAATCACTGCACTGGGGAGGCAGAGCAGAAGGCTTAAGGGTCTGAGGCTAGCCTGGCCTGTTTATGGAACTCTCTCTCAAAACAGAGGAGATATAGCTTAGTGGTAGAACTCTTGCCTTTGAGGGTGTGAGGGAGGGGGTGGGGAGGGAAAAGACAGAATTATAAGATCTTTCATCTAGCTCCTGTCTCCCCCTTCCCCAGCTGTAGCCACCATCCTAGTTTTCCCATTCATGATTTTAGATTTGTTTGTTTATATCCATATCCTTCACGCCATAACCCAGACAACTGCTTCATCTCTTCAGCACTGCTTCCAGAGCACCCATGGTGTCAAGTCCAGTTCAGGTTGATGCCTGGTGCGTCTTCTAGGGCATGATCACGTGTCTTTTCCCACCCACTGTCTTAGTGGCTCCAGGCTTAGTCTGTGTGTTGATTACTTTAGCATCATGAAATACGTAAGGGAAGAAAGGTTTACTTTAGCCTGTTGTTTCAAAGGGCTCAGCTGTGCTCCCTTGGCCCAATGTGCCTGGGCAGAGCATCACACAGCAGGCATGCGCATGGGAGCTCCTCTGTTCACATCATGGCAGACAGTCAACAGTGTATCAGGCACCAAGAGCTGGCCCATTTCTAGGGGCGCCCTTCTGCCAGCCATGCTCCACCTTCTAAAGGCTCTATACACTCCTAAAAGAGTGTCACCTCTTGGTAGGGGGATAAGGGAATGCCAAGTCAGGTCATGGGCCAATGTGCTTCAGCTTTTTGGTGCCAACAAGGGAGGGCCCTGGATGCTGAATGACTTTGTCGGTTGAGACCTGAACCGGAAGAAAGATGAAGGACCAGAGCTCTTAGTCCCTACCCACACCCTCAGGTGTGTTGTCATGGTGGTCATCGTTCTGGGAGGGATAGTGGCTGACAGCATTTTAAAGTGACTCAGGAGCACCCCCCCCCCAGCACGCACACACAAACACAGACACACACAGACACACAGATACACACACGCATGAGAGGCATGTACACACACACATAGAAGCATATTGGTGTTGTAGCAATGGCTCGAGCCTGATTTCTGGATGTGACCTATGGGGAAAACTGTGTTCTTCAGCCAGGTCAAATGTGGATTTGACACCTTGCACCTATCATGTCTATCTCCTTGAGAAAACGGCTTTCCCCTCACCCGTGAGGTGCACATTCTAACAGCTGGCTCAGAGGTGGCTGGAGAATCAAGAGGCGGGCTGTGGCAGACACATAGGTCTGGATGGTGGTGTGAACCCCTCCCTTCTCCCTCCTCCTGCTTCTGTCTTCTTCCCTCCCTGATCTAATGCAGGCACTTTACCTCCACTGCCAGGGACAGAAACAGTAGGATGGTACCCCATAGAGCCAGCATCCCTGGGAGGCCCTGCTGATGGACAAAGACTGCTGGGATGTGGTTCACACTCCCTTTGCCTGTAAGTAGACTCCTCCTTATTGACCTGTTATTGACAAATGCATGCTTTGGGTTCATTTCCCTAGAAAACTTTCTTTTGGGGGACTTTGGAGAGAACAGATCTTCAAGTGGAACTATGACCCTGTGTGCCCAGCATGAAACTTGAGAGCCAAGGTCTATCTGGTCATCACTCACGGTGTCCCCACAGGACGGAATAGCTGTAGACTGTTGTATTTGTGCAGTTCCACTCTGAGCATGCCGGAGAGTAACTTTACTCGGCTTGGTGCTGAGAGATACCTGAGTATTAGAACTGTGATTCTTCTCCAATGTCTTGCGCTTCCTCTTCATCACCAGCAACCTTGCTTGGTTGGCAGCGGGTCTGGCTGAAAGGTCTTTCCGGGTAGGCATGGCCAGTGAGACTCAGGCACAAGCTGGAGCAGCTCCTGGGTAGTACCTTGTAATGACTTATTGACCTAAGGAATGTAACCATTTATAGTCTTGTCTTCCCTCTCTAGTATGAAATGGGGTTGTGACAGCCAGGACTCCAGCAATCTCTGTGAATCTTCAGGCAACTTTGTAGACTGAAGCCAGTTACAGGATTGGTGTGAATACAAAGAACTTGGTTCCCTGATAACTGCAAAGCACTGGGCGGGTTTGAGCAGGATACGGAGACTGACCTTATTCTTAGTTCAGTGTCTTAGTCCTGATCGTTTCCTAACTTGACTTTGACTTTCTGCTGCTTTCTAAACACACAGATGCCCACTGGGCCCTCAGCGTTATGGTTCTGGAGCCCCTTCCGCTCATTTTCCCACCAGTTCATTAACGACCTCCTTGGTAGAATAGCTTCCGGGGCAGAAGTGGCAGAGGACCTCTTCCCTTGAATCAGAAACACACCCCACGAGTCAAAGAAAGGAAGAGGTTCTATCAGACAGAGGAGCTTCGTCAAAGGCCCAAGGCAAGAGAGATCATAGAACAACCAAACAACTAGAAAAAAAAAATTACAAGTTTGTGGAGGAAGAGATGGAGCCTGCCATGGAGACTGTGTGAAGTCAGCCATCTCCAGCAGTGCAGGGAAGCTGGGACAAGATTGCAGTCCTAACTGTACTGATGCACTAGGGGCTGGTGTTGGATGGGAACTGATGGAGATCGGGGCATAAGGAAAGCAGATAGGCATCTCCAGGGGCAGAGTCGGTCTTCAATCAGAACAACTGAAGGACCCCAGTCTCCCCAAGGGATGGAGAGTGTGCGCACCTGGTGCAGGGGGCTTGGGAGTTTATAGGGTGGCAACGGGGACTTTGGAGACAGAAGATTCCATCTGAAAGTCAGTTCCTCCGCCGTCTAAGTGGTAGACAATGATGGAGGGAACCATCCTGGATTCTAGCAGCACCCAGGTATTGTTATTGTTAGTCAAGCGGGCGGTCCTACCTGGAGCTACCAAACAGGGGGGCTCTGTACACTGATCTCCTAAGGGAGCCTCAGGAGACTTCCTGTGTACTGGCTGCTGATTCCAACAGAAATATAGTCTCTTTAAAGTCTAGAGGTCAGAGCCCACATTGCTTCCCCTGGACCCAAATTATTGCATTAGCATTGGTCCTCCTCAACTATCCCAGGTTCAGGTGGCTGCCAGCACGTCTTTGTGGCCTCATCACGCCATCTCTCTGGTCTATGTCCTAAGCACATTTCAGATTTCATTTAGGTTTCACCCAATCCAAGACAAAACCAGCAGCCAAAATCCCAAGATCCCTAGTAAGTAAGGCAGCCTAGTATTAACAAACGAGCCCTGGGATGGGGTTGGGGGAGTGTTAGCTCATCACCTTCTCTGGCCCGCATCCAGCTGCAGAAGGGAGGCTTGCTGGCTTAAGGCAGCTGGAATCCACAGCTGATTTTGCCGTGCATCCTGGAGCACCAACTGGAGCATCCCCGAGGAGCACAACCCCCAGCAGGTCTGCAGGTAAAGCTGCCTCTGCTTTCTTGGCTACAGCGAGCCGCGCATTCCCTTCTCTGTGGGAGTCAGAGCCAATTTGTAATAAGCAAGAGCAGTCTGACCCAGATTAAAAGATACAATTAGTCTGTCTGCGCGGTAAACCTACAAGAGTGCCACTTACAACAAGTTTTTGTTTTTTGACAAAGGGAGATGTCCTGGGAGAACAATGAGCCCCCACCCCCCACCTCCACCACCAAGAGCCTGGTAATTAACTGCAAACTCCCCAGCCTGGAGACCAAACAGCCGCTGAGAAGTCAGGGTGGGAACAAGTGACCTCAGGTGGGTAGGTGACCACCATTGATCCCTGCAGCCCAGAAGGGAAGGGATTGCTGAGCTAGGGTGGAGGACCCCTCGTTTTTCTTGCTTCTGTGGTTACCACAGATGTGCAGACACCCTGAACTGTAGTTGAGAGACAGGGGTTTTGGAACATGAGGAACCCCAATGGATCTTGGGCTTGCATTCATCCTGTGAACTCATGATGGATTCTGAAACCATTACCTCAGAGACACTGCCAGGCATGAGGACCATATACCCAGGGGTCACTCTGGCTGGTGCTCTTCTTCCTATTTTGGATGGACCCAGGCTTCTGCCATGGGCATGTAGTGCCTGGAATCATCACCTGTGGTACCCGTGTTATTGAATCGCTATTCTGGGCCAGCCAGGAAGTATTTCCTGATGTGAACGTCCTTATATCTTAGTTGACTTCACAATGCGGTAACAAAATGCCTGTGTCTCAATAATTTATAGAGACACTTATTTGGCTCATAATTCTGGTGGATGGAACTTCCTCAGCATGGCCTTGGCCATAGGAAATCAGTTTCTTACATAAAGAACTTAAGTGTGAACAGGAAGAGCAGGGAAGGGCAGGTTCCAAGTCCTGTGGCAGGGCTGTCATGGGAGCTGGCCGGTCCTGTGAGACCCAGCCCACTCCCAAGAGGCAATACGAACCCATCACTTTCTTTTATTCCTCACCCCCTGACAGTCTACCAACTTAACACCGTCACGCTGGGGACCAAACTCCAAACTGCAGCACACCGGGGCTCATAGCTTTAGGGTTCTACAGTAGATTTTCTTACTTTTTACCTTTTCTATTTTCTTTTTGGTGCTGGGGGTGGAACCCAGAGCCTTGTGCATGTTGGGCAAATACTCTAGCCTGGAACTACATCTCTACCCATGGGTTTTTGAGACAGGGTTTTACTATGTAATCAGAGCTAGTCTCGAACTTGAGATCCTCCTGCTTCAGCCTCCCAGTTGCCAGCCCTTAGAGTTGGGCACCATTCTACCTGCTAGGGAATGACTCCTGATCCTTTTATAGCTCAGATTTCAGGGGTTTGTGTGCTGAACTGCGTCTTCTTCACCTTCACTGTCCCAAGCGACACTGAAATCAGCGTGTGAAACTTTCCTAAGGTTACCTCATTAGGAGTGAATGTCCTTACAGGGGTGACAAGGTTAAAATGAAGTCATCAGGGTAGGGTAGGAAATATGTCTGACTGCATCCTCACAGAACAGGGGCTCTGTCTCACTTCCACATAAGAATCTTGGTGAAGATGAAGGCAGAGGCCAAGGTGGAGCTTCCCCATGCCAAGAAACACCAAAATTGGCCAACTCAGAGAGCACCGGAAGCCAACAAGAGGCCAACCCACCTTGTCCTAGTCCTGAAAGGCTCCTGCTGTCTTATACCCCTCAAGAACGTCCAGCCCTAGAGCCCTAGAGCCCTAGAGCTCTGTCTTTTCAGTCACTCGGTTTGTGGCACAGTTGGCTCTCTGGGCACTTGGGTTCCGCATCTGTGCCGAACACGTGAGGGCTTTATTTTCCTTGCCTTTCCCTGAACAATATTGGATGAGAATGACTGACGCAGCATCTGTGCCACATCTGATGTTAGAAGCTGTCTAGAGTATGAGGATTCAGGAAGAGTCATACAGCATGAAGCTGAGCTGGAATAAACCCAAATGTCTGAGCATCTGCTGACCGGGCATCCCAGAGGCTTCCTGGATTACAGGTACCAGCAGATAACTCGTAACTAGGAACAATTTGACTTTGTCCTGAGGCCAGGTTGGAGAGCAAATTCCTGGGGCAGACACCTGGTGATGTGGTTGACCTGCAGCTGTTCCCCAACACTGTTTTTATTTGTTGTCTTCCGTCTTTGCTCCACCGATCTGGTCCATGAGTCTGGAGTCTGCCGGCAGTTTTCATGCCCCACTTCTTACTATAAAACCCCAGACAAGGCTGTGACCTGTACCCTTTTGCTCCCTATCCTCTCTCCCCCCCTATTCTGCTTCACCCAGATGATGGCTGCTATACCTAGCTTGGTGGGGCCAGCCTGTGACATGAGGAAAGACCCGGAAGGCCTCGGAGCTGCTGGCCCTCTTGAGGTGGATACTGAATATGGATTCCTTATGGGAAGGTGGGATTTGATCTGTTCAAGTTGCGAGTGCCCGGATCTGCTCTGCAGATCTGGGTGTAGCAAGCTCAGGCACTGGAACCTCATGTTGTAGCGCCTCTGCATAGCACCTCGGTGGAGAGCCCCTGAGTCCTCTGGGATGGCTCCCACTCTTTCTTGCCTACTGTTGATCTTAGCTGTAAAGAACACTCAGGCCATCTGATGCCCATTTCACCCACTGGACTAAAAGCAGCCTTGTGAATAGTCTACACTTATCTTCTATCAAAGCTCTTTCGGGGAATTGAAATCAGGTTCTGCCTAACTGCTGTATACAGCACACACTGCACCCACATCAACCAGTGTTTGCTGGTGGATGAATGAATAAGAAAAATCCACAAAGGAATTGGCCTGCTCCATTCACCTGATGCATGAGTTTAAAGTATGAGAAGAAGGGAAAAGCAGACTGAAGGAAAAACATACGAAAAACAAAGGACCCACTCTGGTCCTTTTTTTTTGTAGCTGGTCACTTGAACAAATCTTGTCCACGATCCCCCTCAGGCAAATGAAATTGCACTACATGGCCATGTCAAATGGCCGACATGGGTGTGAGCCCTGACTGAAGATGGCTGCCTACCTAACCACGGTTGCCCTCCCCACGGCAGACCTGTGAGCTACAGACCTGCACCTCTAACACGCACTGTCCCTACTCTGAGCCCCGCTGCTGGACTCTTAAGCATCCCGGCTACCGAGGCACGTCTGCACACACGTTTCCTTGCCCCAGAGAGGATGGACAGCACCTGACATTCTGGGGGCCCGACAAGCTGTGTAGTGTCTCCTCCGTGGCACTTGCCTATGACACTGATCCCTGCATTTACTGAGTGAGAAGTGTCGACAAGCTCTCTTCGCGTGGCTCTTCCATGCCTGCCTGCCCAAGCTGGTTTACATTCCCCGATTAAACTAATTTGTTTCCTGTTTGCGTCTGGCTGCCAGCTTCAGGGAGCTCAGCTTGGCTTCCCTGTGTTCCAACTAGGCCATCCCCCTTCTTGTCGTCCCCATCCCTAGCTAACCACATCTGAGGGGGAGGATTAGCAGCCTCAGTTCAGTGTGACTCCAGAGCTGGCAGTCAGGATGCTGCCGCTGCTGCCGCTAAGAGCTGGGGGTGGGGAACCGACAGCTTACGCCTGCTAGGGGAGGAAAAAGAAGGCCACCCAGCTGGGGTCACCCCTCAGCTGACAGCAAACAAATGGCAATAATCACTAATTGTGTGGATGTTGTTGATTGGAATGGATGTAGCTAACGCTCATTCTGGCATCTCAGCCTACCTTTTGAGGGTTTCTCAGGATATGATAACGTTTTTTTTCCCCTTTTTTAATTGATTCTTGGTGGATTTCATATCATGCATCCTGATCCCATTCATCTCCCTATCCCTTTGTATCCACCCTCTATCCTTGCAACTCCCCCAAAAAGTGTAATATTCCAAAGAAAAACAAACTAACAAAAACTTAAAAAGCACAAACAAAACCTAGGCATGGAAGCTGTTGTGTGGCCCAGTGAGTCACACAGTACACCCTTTAGTCCGTACACCCTTACTTGTAAGTGCTCATTACAATGAGTCCTTGTTCTGGTTTGAGGCCTCAGACTTCTGCTATACAATCGATGCTGGGCCCTTAGTGGGCTCCTCTTGGCTATACAGTCATTGTTATCCTGTGTCATGGAGATTCTGCAGCTTTGGATCTACAGGTCTGGCCCCTTCACATGCTCCAGCAGTTTATAGATGAGGTAGATGCAGAGATGGGCTATCTCAGAGCTCCGGTTCTGAGCCTGGATGGCAACTGGGCTGCTCGGCCCACCAAATTTCCCTCATCACCACCTCCTGGGTAAGCTCTCCAGCGCTGCTTCAGCCAGCTGGCCCAATGCAACAGACAGCGAGGAGTGGGGCCAGATCTCTTGCTCTCATGCCCTAGGGTCTGCCTTACCCACACCACCAGGGCCAGCTCTACAGTTTTTCCCAAGTGAGGTACAGGACCCATTCTCTTGAGTGCTACAATTGATGAGGGATAGGATCAATTCTTCTTTCTCATGCCCCCATGGCCAGCTCCCTTGCCTGATACATGTAGCAAGGGGTGCAGGGAGGAAGGTATCTCTCCCTCACCCATGCCACATGGCGTATGAGAGAGAGGCAGGGTCAGTTCTTCTCTCCAGCTCTCAGTCTGGCTTACTTGCATCCCTGCCAGCAGGGTCAGTTCTACTGTCCGGGAGAGGTGCAGGGCCTGTTTTTCCGAGTGCTGTAGCCGGTGAGGACCAGGGTCAGCTGATCCCAATTTCGTGATCTCCAGGACAGCTCTCCCATCTGCCATAGGCAGCAAAGGATGGGGGGAGGGGCAGATGAGGGGTGGGACCAGATTACCTGTGCCCCCATCAACAGAGTCAAGTCTACTATGCTTCCCAGGTGAAGGGCAGGACCCACTCTCCTGAGTGCCGCAGCTGATCAGGGGCAGGGGAAGCTCTCTCCCACTCTTGGAACTCTGGGATCAACTTTCCTGCCTACAGTAGGTGGTAAGGGGTGATATGAAGAGCAAGGGGCGAGGGATGAGGGGCCATTCTTGTACCCACTTCTCAGATGAAGATCCCGGGATGAAGAAGTAAAGTCCTGCCCAGAATGTCTGCCTTAGGACACAGCTTCAAAGCCTGGTGGGTCCGAGTTAAGACGCCATGCTTACCTGCCATCCCCAGACAGTACCTCAACTCTGATGCCTACAGGCATTGACTGGAAAAAAAAACCTCACATGCGCAGTCTGAAAACAGAAAGACAAGCTGGAGTCAGGCTGGAATCAGAGACCCGAGATACTTGCAGCCTCCGGGGTGTCCCCAGATGTCATGTTTACATTTTAGAGTGACAAACTAGGAGTATTGCTTTCTCCGAGCTTTCCTAGTTAGTGTCTAGAAAGAGGTCCCCTTTTCTCACAACTCTTCCCTTGGATAGAATAACACCGCTGTTAGATTGTTTATTGTTAATGCCCAGAGGACTCCCCACAAACTATGTTCATGCTGAATATAGGAAAGAGAATCTATTGCTATGTTTATTTTTTTCCAAACTAGCCTGCAAACTGCCTGGTTTAATGCTCCCCAATGCTGAGTGTCCGCATACGCCATACCCCATCTAACTCCTTCTGAGTGGACACTGAGTAGAAATGAACACCCGTTTAGAGCAGTGTTTACACCCCCAAGCCAGAGCCATCATCTAAGGGCCGAGAGTTTAATTGGGTTAAGCTACACAGTGGACTACAATACAGCAAGGAAGATGAATCAAGGTTTTATCAAGGCTGAGGTAGAGCCTCAGACCTGCTGCGTTGACCAAGCAGCGGTCAGACTCAAAGTTTATCCTGTAGACTCTGCTGCACATAGCATTCAAATACAGGAATAGCTAAGGTCTGGTATTAAGTTCGGCCTTGTGATGGTGTGGAAGCAGTGGCTAGATACAGGGCATAGGTTCTTCTTGGGTGCTGGCTTCATGGGGGGGGGGGCTCACAGAGAGCAGATACATTGATCTGTGTGCATACACTGGGCATTGCCTCCCAGTTGTACTGTTCCCAGAGAAAAGCCACTGCCCTCCTGTGTTCTCTGTAGCCTACCAGAGATGCTGTGGGTGGGTGTGCATAGGCTTCACGGTTTCCATCAAGAGCGCCTGCTTTGGTTTTTAATGCTTCACTTGTTAGCTCAGTCAGTGCTGCCAAACAGGGAGGTCTCCCCTGTTGTAGCAAGAAAGTGGGTGGTGAGGGTCATTCAACAGATCTTGGCCAGGTTTTAAAAGAAAGCTCATAATACTATATGAAACCATATAGGGATAATATACAAACAAAACAGTAATAAAGACCTGGTTTGTGTGACGATAGACAACTTTTAACTCATGAAAATATATATGTAGGTGCTGGATAGTGTATTTGTATATATATGTAAGCATGTATATGGATATTATATGTATGGATGATATATACATGATATACACACATATGAATTTTATAGAGAGAGTTATATACACATACGTTTAAAACTGAGCCAGGGTCAGAGGCAGAGCCTTCTCCTGTGGATTTTTCTCTTCCAGGTCCTGGCCACAGGTGGTGGACCCCGTGATTCTAGGTTTCATGGTCTCTGTAGCCAGACCTGGCTGTGTTGCTTATGATCTTCTACCTTCTGGTTTTGACGTCAGCACTGTAGCTCACCCAACCCTCACCATGGACCTGCATCCCTAACAAGCTGCACCTGGCTGGGTGAGGGAAAGTCTGGCATCGCCTTCTGGTTTAAATCAACAGACTTAAATAAATGGGACTTGAGAAGGAGGGGACATAGGGCGGTGAGGGGCTTCATTGCTGAAAACTTGGAACCGTTTTCCAGGGTTCTATGTTTTCTTGGCTCCGTTCAAAATTCCCTCAGCTTTTCAAAGTTGTCAGGCAGTAAAACATGTGAGTGTGTATTGACCACCAATAGCTTGGCTCCTTCAGGGTCAAACAAATACCCTGACGTAAGTGGCTGCAATCAAGGGCCATGACGTCATGTAGGTAAAAGGGATTGTCTTTCCTTGGGCTGAAAGAAGGGCAAACTAGCTAGAAGAGCAGTCTGGTACAGCAGGAAGTTGACAACGCCTCTGACACATTCTTGAGCCGGCTGTCTAGGCTGATGACTGGTGTCCCCCATGGCCTGTCGCTGAGGCGATGAAAAGTCTGTTGAGGGCTCGTGGTGTAGATTTGGGATTCGGGGTACTTACCAAGTGCTTTTCCATTGATGTGACAGAAACATGTCAAAGAGGGATTTTCTTTAGCTTGGGGTTTCACAGAGCTCGGTCTGTGGTTATTCGACCACCTGCGCCTGAGCAGAACACCATGGCGGTGGCGGCAAGAGCAGTGTGTCACTTCCTGGTGGATAGGAATGATACAGGAAGGGGGCATCCTCCCAGGTCCTGCTTCCTCCAGTCACCTCAAACACCATCCTGGGAGTCCAGTGGCCTTTGGAAGTATCACTACAGACACACACAGGGGCAGCTTTGTAAGTCCCTCGCGTTTCTCAGTCCAGTCAAGTTGACGATCAAAACTGATCATCACAGGCAGTTACTTAAAAATTAGTTCCTGCTTTAATTAAACTGTGTGTGTGTGTGCTAATTGCTAATTGTACTTTCCTCCATGACCAGTCTGTGGCCTCTTTCCAACTGGACAGAACCACTACCTTCCATGCTCAGAGCTGTCTCTCCAATGCCAACAGTTGCATTCTTCCTCAGTGTCAACAGTAGCCGCTCTCTAAAGCTCTCTCTAGTAGCCAGAATGGCAGTGGCCTCCAAACACCAACCAAAATGCTTTAGGGAGACAGCAGGACGGAGTTCCCGTGGAGAGAGCTCTCTGGCCAGCAGGACTATTGCATTGTTAACCCCCCTCTGGCCTGTTGTTTGCATATCTAAAGTGACTACATACCTGTGACTGTGTCCTGTGACAAGGAAGGAGCTGGAGCAGCAGTTTCCTTTGCATCCAGTCTGTGGATGGTTCTCTTTAGATGATCACATGACTCAGAGGGGTAGGTGTTGGGAGGAACTCCTTCCTATAGCCTAGAAACAGGTGCAGAGAGATTACATGACCTGTCTAGCTATCTATATCCAAGCAGGATGTGAACATAGTGACAAGGCCCCTGGAACCTTTGTTGTAATAGTACGTCGTGCCAGGGGCAGAAAACAGGGAAGTTGGCTGCAAATGCCTTGTGAGAGAAATAGATACCAGCATGCAAACGATGAAGTTTTTGTTACTATAATAAAATGTTTGAGGAAATAGACATATAGAGAGAAGCAGTATCTTTGCCTCATGGTTTTGGAGTTCCCAGTCTGCAGTCACAGGGTCTGTGCTTTGGGGCTTATGCAAGGCAGGGCATCATGGCAAGAAGTTGTGATGGAGCCAAATGGCTCAGCTCATGGCTAGGGAGCAAGGGAAAAAGGAAGAGAAAGAGACAGAGGCCAGTGTTCTGAGACTTCTTCAAGGGCACACCTCTGGTAAGAGAAAGACTTCCCTCTGGATCCCATCTCTTAAAGGTGCCATTATGTCCCTATAAGAGTACCCTGGGGACCGAGCCTTTATCACATGCTTATTATATTACTGTAGCAACTGCCTACTGCAGCCCTGACTGGACATTTAACTGCCCAATAGAATGTGGCTGATGTTTCACTCTTCTACTGAGGTTCCCCACAGGGCACTGTGGTGGTTAATCTTCACTGCCATCTTGCCCAGAGTTAGATTCAGGGTCTGTGGGTGAGAGTTTCCTGAAGAGGGAAGGCCAACACTGAATGTGGCCAGGGACGTTCCACAGGCTGGGCTCCAGGACAAAACAAAAGGACAAAGGTAGCTGGCTACTGCCCTTCATCTCTCTGCTTCCTGACTGCAGATGGGAGGAGACTTCTTGTCTCACCTTCCTGCTGTCAGGCCTTGCTATGATGGGTTGTACCCACACCTACTGCCCTGAACCATGGACTTGAATAAGTCCTTCCTCCCTTAAGTTGCTTCTAGTCAGGTATTTTGTTGAAGCAATGAGAAAAGAAACTAATACAGATATCTTATCTATCTATCTATCTATCTATCTATCTATCTATCTATCTATCTATCTATCTATCATCTATCTAATATCTATCTAATATCTATCTATCTATCTATCTATCTAATATCTATCTATCATATCTATCTATCTATCTATCAATCAATATCTATCATCTATCACCTATCCACCCACGGGTCCATCTATTTGAGGAGATTTATTATAGCAATTACCTCACAGGTATTAAGAAGTCCCACAGTCTGCTTTTCTCAAGTAGTGAGCAGAAGAGTGGTTGAGGTTAGACCAGTTTTTGTTCTACGGCCTGAGGAACAGAGGCAGCAGGTGTGCGGGAAGGGCTGATGTTCGAAGTCCCTGAGTCAGAAAGTCCACGATCTGGAAGCATAGATAATACAGAGCAGAAGCTGGTTGTCCGAGTTTGGACAAGAGAAATTTCACCCCGATTTTACCTTTTAGTTCCATCTGGGGCCTCCAGACATTGGATGAAGTTGGATGGAATCTTCTAGGCTCAAAATGCTAATATTTTCTGGAAATGCCTTATTCACACATAAGAATAATGGTGTGTGTGATATGAAAGTCATTTCAGATCTTATCTCAAAGGAAAAAGAAACCCTAGTCCGGCTTTAGTCTGTGTTATGGTTAGTGCTGTTTGTCAGCTTCATGGGATCTGGAATTACCTGGTGACATCTTCCAGGAAAACCTACCAGGCTTGTTCCAATTAGCATAATCTACACAATAGTGAGTTTTGTTAACGTCAGAGAGCAGCTGAGGCCACACTGCAGGCCGGGAGTCTCTGCATATGAGGCTCTAAGAGTCACTACTGAGGCTGTGAAGGTGAAGCCTAAGTTGCAATGAATATCCCAGGCTGTTGGAGATGCCACAATCATGGACAGTCCACTGAGGAAAGCTGTAGGCGCAGAATAGCACCAGCCTAAGAGAATGACTATGTATGTGTGTGTCAGTCAGCAGAAGGCGGGGGGGGGGGCCTGTGCTATCTGATCCTTTGGAACCCAGGTGACCCCATCAGGAGGCCCAGATGCTGGACATGGAACTGCAGGATTTGGTCATTGTGCTATTAGGTTTCGTCTTGGTTTGTCCTGATTACTCATTGCTGTGCCCCTTCTTCCCCTCTGTGCCATTGTATCTTGGAAGCATGCAGTTTGCTTTTTATTTCAAAGGAGTTCGAGGTTCACAGATGGCTTTGAGTCTCAGATAAGACTTGAACTAGAAAATGGCGCTGGAATTTCAAAAGTCCATAGGGACTTACAAAACTGGATGGATTGTGTTTTTGTGTTATGAGATTATAAGGGTGTTGCGGGAGCGCCTTCGGCTCCTTCAGCCAATAGCTGCAGAGATACCAGCCCATTGGGGCGTGGTCTCTCTCTCTTTAAAAAAGCAGCAACTGCCCTCTGCTCCTCTGCTTCTAGCTACTAGGCTCCCTTCCTGATTGTGTAGTTGGCTGTTGTCTGAGATGGTGATCTGTAAGTTTTTCCCCCTTAAATAAATAACCATTTTATTAATCATATTTCCAAACTGGTGTGGGATTGTTTGTGACTTATGCCTTTATAAGGGCATGAGATTATGAGAAGAAGTGAGAAGGTCATGGCTTAGGAGTAGTACTTTTGGGTATGGAGTTGACAAGGAGTGGTTAGCGCTGATTGTCACCTTGGTAGAATCTGAAGCTCTTGACGACATCTTTTATGGATCATTATCTTGGTTAAGTTAATTGAGGTGGCACCACTGTCACGATGGGTGGCGCTGTTCCACGTGCATTAAAGACAGAAAGCTTAGAAGGAACATTTCCCTTTCATTTATTGTTTCTTGCCTGTGGATACAATGTGACCAGCTGCCTCGGGTTCCTGACACTAGGTCTCCTCTACTTTCTTATAGACGGTGTCCTCGGTGAACTGTGAGCTGAAAGAAACCCTCCTCTCCTTAACTTGCTTGTGTCATGGCAATAGGAAAAGCAGCCAAGCGCCTTTGACTTCTCCATCCCGCTGACAAACTTCTAACTTTTCTCCATCTTCTCCAAATAGCGCCACCAATTAGGAACAAAACACATAATAAGTGAGTCTATGGGGGCACATTTCATAGTCAAACCAAGAGAGTGCTGAATATGACTTTGATAAAGAAATGAAGAAAGGAGCAAGGGAGGCAGGAAACAGGTGTCTCTGCCATTCAGGACTTGGTGTGACACGGCACAGACAAAGTAGCTGTTGGGAAGAGCACAGCACAAGGCGTGTGAGGAGCTTTGAGCATCTGTTTTTACCAATGCCAGTGATATCGCTGCTCAGCACACTGGCTTTTTTAATAAAAAGTCTCGCTTTTTCAAGAAGTAGAAGTCATAAGCCTCAACCAGGCAAAAGCAGATTCGCAGGGGAACATGAGTGTTGCCACAGAAGACCTCAGCCAGCGTGGGGCTGAAGGGGGCTTTGGATGATGCTGACAGCACACATGGGGAAGAATATGCTGGAAAACAGTTCCTTTGAGACTGTTGGAGAGTAAAAAAGAAAGATAGGAAGGAAGAAAGAAAAGAAAAGAAAAAGGGAAAAAAAGACAGCTTCCTTAAGCAACACAGACCTTCCTTCTGCTACTTGGTAAAACTAACAAAACAGCGGGCCTTATTGATGGAACTGTTCCCTGCAGCAGACACACCACAGAACTTTGTCCAGACAAAACAGACAAGCACGCAGCTTTGGCTGGAGCACCAAGGAAAGTGTGGAAACTGAGGAACATCAAAGTTAAGGCAGCCATCCCTGTGGCTGGAGGCATGCTGTCCCCTGCAGGAGCTACACATCTGGCGGGGAGGCCTGGCTTCGCCTGGGTAGGAGAGAGTACTGAAATACATATTCTTTCTTTGTTGCTATAAAGACCTAAATTTTCCTGGGATGTAAAGCCTTTACCAGATAGTGAGTGACCCAAGCTCTGATTATAGAAGACAACCTTGGACTCAGGTCTGGCCACTGAAAAGATTGTGGAAAAGAAGGTGCCCTGCAGACGAGGGACCAGAAAGATTCTTTCTCTTGGAATTGTCATGGAAACTAATGGGGGAAAGGTCACTGACTGTACAGACAGTTAACTTCATACTTGGATCTCTGAAGGTTTGGGTGGCCACCTTTGTCACCCTGTGGGGACACATTGGCTGAATAACAGCGCTAAGGAGGATAGATGGCTCAAGAGATAGTGGGAAGGCCCAACTGAGACTTTGCTACCCTCTGGATATTACAGGGACATAAACAGACCTCTCTTTCCTGGGGGAGAAAGACTAATGTGGTCTAATTATCATGGACTTAGTCCCCTGGATGTCCCTCCTCATGGTCACATGTTGTAATGGATCCCTTGTATATCAGGCAACTCTGGGGTCTCTATTAAAAGGGTCAAGCTCTTCTGCATGCCAGACCCAGAGTCTCCCCAGACCTAAAGAGTTGTTCCTCTCTCTTGGAGGTTGTGGTAGTCCTTTGACACCATCCCTTCCTCATGACAATGGTCTGGCCACTCCTTTCTTCTCTCCTCTGAGCTCTCACAGACCTCACCAAGCCTTCTCTTTAACCTCATTGTCACTCACCTTGAGCTCCTGGAAGGTGGGGACCATCTTCTTACCAAGGCAGGAGGCCCAGCCCTCCAGTCAGACATTTGGAAGCACAGTGAGGGATAAGGAGAGGCCCATTAGGCCCAATTTAAGAGTTGAGACTTTCTTCTAAGAACAATGGGAGCCTTTGAAGTGGTTAAGAAGGGACAGGCAAGACCTAGCCTGAGGTAACACTCCTTGGTGAGTCTCCCTACTCTCCCCAGGGGGAAGGCTCCACAGCTGAGCCCTATTCTCACTTTTTTTTCTATGCCCAACTTTCCCCTCTCCTCTCTGGTGGGGCTGCAAAGTGTGGGCCTTTTGAAATTCAGGCTCCCACTGTAAAGCCTGCAGGAGGTCTCTGTGTCCCCAAGGCTTTCTACCCCATGCTGGGACCCTGTGGTGGCTCTTTGATGTTCCCATTATAATTTCTGCTTGGAAAGTTTCCACTGACTGCTTTAGCCCTTAACCCCATGCTTTGCTTGAGGCTTTCTCTCATTGGCTGGAGCTGGCCAGAAGTGAGGAAGCTGTATCTCCAACTCCGGGTATTCTGTTTAGTCAGAGAGCTCCTAGTGCAGAGGGAGTGGATGTAGAGCAAAGGGATGTCCCTCATGAGACCACACCGAAGGATGAATAAGGAGGTCCTGTGACCCTGTGACTGGGTGCTTCAAGAGCAGGCACTCCCCAGAATACTGCCAGCGTTTGCTGTGCTCCAGCAGGTGAACGTCTGGATCTCTGGAGAGATGTAGAATGCCCCACCCCCTCTTACTCTGTGACTGACCTACAGCTGTAGCAAAAGGAGACTGATGAAGATCCAAGTCCGTGGTCCAGAAGTCACAGCCCTTTTCAGGTAAACACTCAGTTTTGTATTGTTATATCATTACAGTGTAACATCAGGTCGCATGTGCAGTTGTTACTATGTTATTTTATGTGTATGATATGGGTACTTTGTCTCTACGTCTCTGTGTGTATATGTACTATTTCATGCCTGGTGCCTGCAGAGGCCAGAAGAGGGCCTTGGATCCCCTGGGACTTGAGCTACAGGCCAAGTAGGTGCTGAGAACTGAACCTGGGTCCTCTGAAGGTATAGCAAGTGCTTTTAAGTGCTGAGCCGTCCCTCTAGCCCCCAGACGTGAGTTTTAAAATGCATATTTAGATCTGAAAAGCCTACTTGGTTGTGTTACTACGCGGTGACACGCAATACTTTGATACAAAAGAAAGAGTGGATTTCAGCTTGGGAAATGACCATGGATACACGACGCTGTGGAATGTGACGTGGGGGAAGAGAACACGAGTTCTGAAAGTTTACCTTCTAGAGGGCAAGGTGCACACGAGAGCCCACTGTGAATTGAAAAGAGAAGGTGTTCAGTTTGTTTCTTCTTTAATCTGAATAAAGTGTGCCCAGAAGCCTGGCCAACACTCAAAAGGCATCACCTTTGCTTCAAAAAATTAGAATAATTATTGCAAAAGCCTGAAATCAAAAAGAGTTTTTTAAAAAAAGTGGGTTTCCCCAAGTATCCGTGAGTCCCTCACTATATTGGAGGAGAAAGTTAGCATATCAAAGGAAACACTTGATTTGTTTGCAGTTGACTAGAAAAATTCCAGGACTGTATAAAAATCTAGAGTTCAAAAACTCAACTGCCTGTGGGGACAAGAAAGAAAGAAGCTGGGCCCAGTGAGGCTGTCAGAAACTGAGACAACAGGCTCACTGAAGTCAGCTGTCCTTAGATCATGCTCAGGGATGCTGTGTGCTCAGGGATGCTGTGTGCTCAGGGATGCTGTGTGCTCAGGGATGCTGTGCACACATACCAGAGCTCCTGATTATTTTCACTGCCCCAAATTCTAAATTCTAGATGCGGAGGAAGGCTAAGCTGACATTCGTGTCATTTCCCAGAAATGAAATGGTTATGGAGCATCTTGATTTGATATTGATGGGAGACTACAAGAAGCAGAGCCCAAGATGAGGATTTATTTAGAATTTAGAATTTGGGGCAGTGAAAATAATCAGGAGCTCTGGTTTGTGCACACAGCATCCCTGAGCACACAGCATCCCTGAGCATCTCAGAAATGGCTGGCAGGGAAGTGAGGGGGCTGGGACAAAACACCTTATCAAAATACCTTAGGCCAGTGGTTCTCAGCCTTTCTAATGTTGTGACCCTTTAATACAGTTCCTCACATTGTGGCAACCCCAACCATAAAATTATTTCATTGCTGCAACTTTGTTACTGTTATGAAGCATAATATAAACATCAGATATGTAAGATGTTTGATCTAGGACACCCCAAAGGGGTTGAGACCCACAGGTTGAGAATTGCTGCCTTAGGGGAAGATCTATTTGGTTAGTGGTTTCAGAAACTGTATTTTATCGCCTGATGAAGGTTAATATTCAGGAGGATGCCTATATGTTTGTCTTTGGATTCACCTTCTAATTTAGCTTCTCTAGGATCGCGAATTATAAGCTCACTGTCCTTTATTTATGGCTAGAAACCAAATATGAGTGAGTACATCCCATGTTCCTCTTTTTGGGTCTGGCTTACCTCACTCAGGATAGTGTTTTCTATTTCCATCCATTTGTACGCAAACTTCAAGAATTCCTTGTTTTTTACTGCTGAGTAAGAGGAGACAGAGACCCACATTGGAGCACTGGACAGAAATCTCAAGGTCCAAATCAGGAGCAGAAGGAGAGAGAGCACGAGCAAGGAACTCAGGACCGCGAGGGGTACACCCACACACTGAGACAATGGGGATGATCTTTCGGGAATTCACCAAGACCAGCTGGCCTGGGTCTGAAGAAGTATGGGATAAAACCGGACTTACATAGCAGACAATGAGGACTACTGAGAACTCAAGAACAATGGCAATGGGTTTTTGATCCTACTGCACATACTGGCTTTGGGGGAGCCTAGGCAGTTTGGATGCTCAATTTACTAAACCTGGATGGAGGTGGGCGGTCCTTGGACTTCCCACAGGTCAGGGAACCCTGATTGCTCTTCAAGCTGATGAGGGAGAGGGACTTGATAGGGGGAGGGGGAGGGAAATGGGAGGTGGTGGCGGGGAGGAGGCAGAAATCCTTAATAAATAAATAAATTTAAAAAAAAGAAACTGTATTTTATTGGAGTAGAGAGAGGGATTGTGGGATAGAGAACAGCTTACATCATGATAGGAGAGAGAAGGAGGGAGAGAGAGAGAGATAGTGAGGCGATCGTCTCTGAACCACCTTTGCAGACACAGAGGTTTGCATTGCTAACTTCTTCTGCACCTCCCAGTTCAAGCAAGTTGACAAGACTGACCATAACAGGAGTTGAAGCAGGAAAGGGAAAGTGGCCGCTAACTTGTGTGCAAAGGAGTAGGGTTTGTCTGTGAATGCCACAGGGAACTCTAGGAGACCCGTGAGCTCAGAGGTGTTCACTGGGGCAGGGAGGAAGTTCTCTGACTGAGAGCTCCTCCTCCAGGCCTCCTCTGCACTTCTCCTCAGCTCCACAAGAGTGGAGCATCTGCCACCTGTCAGAACAGGCAGTCTTAGGTGCTGGCAAGAAACTGCAGTAGTGGGTTTGGTTAGGCCACTAACAATGTTCTGGACTGAAACTCAATGTCATAAGCTGATCCCAGAAGCCAGATAGATGATGGACCAACTTCTTAGCTTGGCTTTCTATTGCTGTGAGAGAGATGACCATGACCAAATTCACCTTGGAGAGGAGGGGTTTATTTGTCCTACGTGTCCTGATCTCTGCTCACCACTGAGGGCAGTCAGGGCAAGAACTCAAGGCAGGAACCTGGAGGCAGGAACTGAAGCAGAAGCCCTGGAGGAACACTGCTTACTGGCTTGTTCCTCATGGCTTGCTTAACCTGCTTTCTTATACAACCCAGGACCACCTGCCCTAGGGTGCACTGTCCACAGTGGGCTGGGTCTTTCCACGTTAGCCGTCAATCAAGACAACGTGTCATAGGCTTGTCTGTACTGCAACTCTCAACTGAAGTTCTCTCGTCCCAGATGACTCTGGCCCTTTCCAAGATGACAAGAAACTAACCAACCCCACAAGGAATACTGGTATAATGCATTTATACTGCTTTGGCGCTTGGAGAAGCCCTTCAAACTAGAACTTTCCACAGCACAACACATGTCTAGGGAGTCCCAGTGTGCCTTATAATTGAAGGTCAGACAAACAAGCTTATTTCTCCCGTGACATTTTGTCAGGAAATTTAGCCTCCACACAGTAGGCTCCAAGGCATTTCTGTTTCTCATCTGTAACACACAGGAGTGTGATGTCAACAGATCTCACTCCGGCACTAGCTGGCTGCACAAAGTCAGGTGAATCTCTAGCTATTCCTGAGCCTCAGTTTCTTTACCTCACCAAGCATCCATCAGAAAATGTCTGGGATTCTGGGTGTGAGTTTTGGATTTTGCCTTGTCTAGGAGAAGAAAACTGTGCACTAGCTAGGATGGTGCCAGACCTTGGGAACCTTCTGGAATTGGAGGAAGCCCGGAGTCCAGCTTGTTGCAAAGGGCCACTTTCTATGAGTGAGGGCTCATAGAAGTTAAATGAACAGACAAGCTGTGGGAAGTCTTCCTGCCTGAGAAGGCAGAGGATCTGAGCCACGGCTCCTCTCCTGGTAGAGTGTTAGCTGGAAGCTACTTTGGCCCACAGTGTCATAAAGGAAGTCAGCGGCCTGTTTCTGCCGCCTGTCACTTCTTGGCCTTTGAACAATAGTTAGTGATGGATAGGGCATGCCTCATTCCTGTTAGTGGGTACCAGGAGACCCTGCCCGCTCTACCGTTCTGCATCCCCGCCTTTATTCAAGGCCTCTGAGGTAATTGCTCTGTGGATGAACAGCTTGCAGCCTAGTGTGCAACTAACAATTAGTTTAGAGACTGTGATCTATAAATTTTGAGGTGAGGGAAAGAGGATTTGGGGCACGTGGGCTATCGTTTCTAATGAAGAAGAATCACACACCGGAAGGGATCCCGAGCATTATTGAGGCAGCTTAATATCATCCCGCCATGATTTGTAGGCCTCAGTAATGCTGTGTGACCGTGGGGAGGGAAGGAAGACGGGTGTGAGGGGAGCAAATTGTTGTTGTTTGTATTTCTTAGGAAAGAAACAAAACCCTCTCTCCCGGCTCACAATTTACGACATGTGGGCCGCCATCTGTACAAACCCCAGCAATCTTCCGTCACTGTCTCCACGGCTCTGTAAACAAGGCCTAACGGAGTGGGACACCATGGAATGTCGTCCTATTTATTGTTTATAAAAATAAACGGGCTGGCCAGAGACTTCTGCGAGTCATTTCATGGAGCAGCTGCATAAGCAAGGGTCCGAACAAGAAGGGAGCTGGGAAGTCCGGAGGGTGAGGGACCTGACCCAGCCAGTGAGAGACACTCATCACAGGACCGCTTCGGGAGATGAAAGGGAAGAAGAAAGCAGGGGGCAGGCAGGGAAAGAGCCAGCTTCAATTCAAGCCAGGTCCAGCCTGGCCCTTCTTGGTCAGATCACTAGATTAACATTTGGAGAGCTGGCCTGAAGGAAGCACATCCTCATGGCATAGGGCACCCCGGATGCCAGGGATAACTTACACTCTCAGGGGAACAAAGGACCAAGTAAGATGCTAAAGTCCAACAGGCTCCCCAGGAGCTGCTGTTTGACAAGTGTGGGTCTCTGTCTTATGGGCATTAAAGAAAGCCAGATGTGGTGGCATCTCATATGGGAATAGGTCCAGGTGACAGGTTCCACGGCTCTCTAGCCGTAAGTCACATAAGTCACAAGCTGGCTTAAACCCTTTTGTCTCCCTGTTATTTGAGAGGTCCAGATTTGTCTCTGAAGCTAAGTGGCAAGAGCAGGAGTGAGGGTCAGAAGTTCACCGAATGCTATGATTCAAGTGTCTTCAAAGATGGCTCTCGTAGGTGGAGCTGGGCTGGAGGATGGCCATAACTGATAGAAACTGAATAGTTCAGAATTGTTCCTAACACAAAGAGCTGATGAGAAGCCCTGCTGATGGCTGTACAATGGCCAAATGTGGTACTCTCACACTGGATACACATGGTAAAATGTCTCACTATGTCCCACAAATACAAAGAAATACTATATGTCAACTGTAAATAAAAATATACTAAGCCACCCCAAATCTTCTCATTTTCTTAAATAATGAGAAAATGGAGGCCTGAACTAAAAACAACAACAACAACAAACAACTAGCCCAACCTATAATGAGCAGGACAGATCTGAGGCTAGGCACTTCCCAGCAGTCCTTGATTCTTGGCCTGTGTTTTCCAGGTCTCTACAGTCTACTGTCCTACCAGAAGCCTAGTTGAGCTTCACACGGGACCAGTGTCCTGCTTGAAGGCACTGTGTGGCCCCAATACGCAGGGTCTTATGCTATAGGGCATGTTGTCTGCCAGTGTCCCCAGCTTCTCATCTGAACTCATACTGGACCTCATTTGCTGTAGGCACAACGTCCTTCCTTCTTTTCCCTCACTGTGCCGAGCTCACACCTCAGGGTCTCTACACTCAGCATTCCTCCATCTGGAGCTCTTAGAATCTTACTAAGGGCGCATCCTCCTGTTGCTGCTTAAACACCGTTGTCTCCCGGAAGGCATCCGCACGGCTCACCTGGTATAGCACCCTTCCGTTTCAAGTCGCTTTCAAGTTTATTAACCAGCTTTGCTGGGCTTTGCCTCTGGTCATTCATCACAACTGGAAATGAACGGATACAGTTCTCTATTTCTGGTCTGCCTCTGCTCTCTATTTGTTTACTTTAAACAAGGACGCTCTCCCATGCCTTCAGAACCTCCAAGGTTTAGACTTGAGGTTAGCACTCACTTAGCTGTTCAGAGCTGGTCCTTCACTATTCAGCCAGGCTTAGGGGGTCTTGGTAACTGATGGACCAAGGAAACTGCGTCCTCAGGGAAAGAGGCAAACAATAAACAAGGCATCAATAAACCATGGGAGTTTCTCTTAGGAGTGCGGCTAAATTAAAATACATATATGGCATATTATGAATATATATTAATGTATACACAGAGAGAGAAAGAGGGAGGGAGGGAAGGAGGGACGGAGGAAGAGAGAGGGAAGGAGGAAGGGAGGGAGGGAGGAAGGGAGAGAGAGAGAGAGAGAGAGAGAGAGAGAGAGAGAGAGAGAGAGAGAGAGAGATCTTAGTGTAAAGATCTAGGCCTGCCTTCTGAGACTTAGGATCTACCTTATTTAAGCCTGGCATTTTGGGCTAACTCACAACTGATTGTCAGGTGCAATGGACAGATGTGTTCAAAGATAAATCATTTTCAGTGGGCTTATCTCTGCGGAGAGGCTCACTAAGGCTAGGGGAGAGCTGATTAAATCAGAGCCTGGTGAGGTTGTCTAGCCGGGGAGTGAGTGATTCTTCAGACCCTCTGTGTGCCATCCCACCGTCCCTGATCCTCACTTAGCCAGATCTGCTTAAATAGCATGGGTCTTTAGGGGGAGAAAATAATCAGTAGCTATTCCACCAACACTCTGCTTTGAGCTTGTACTGTATCCCGATAGTCGTACCTGGCCAGCAAAGGAGGTGTCAGCCTCGGGGAAGGATCTGTGTGGGTGCAAAGAACACACATGGATCACCCTTTTGTGTACACGTACATACATGTACTAGTGGGCACCATACAGAACAGTGGTCTCACCCACAGTTTCACACTTGACTATATGTGCCTTGTTCATATTCATTCCTGCAGTACCACCAATTGGCTGATCCCCTGCCTCTTCCCAAGCAGTACACACACACACACACACACACACACACACACACACACACACACACACACACACACAATCTAGATTCCATACTTAAGAGGAGACACCAAGACTGTCTTTACACCAAGACTGTCTTTCTTAGTTTCCATGGGACAACCCTGCCCCTTTCCCTCCCTGCCTGGGGAGAAGACCCACGGTTTCCATCAGCTTTTTTAAAAAGACTATTCTGTGTCTCAATATGAACTGAGTGTCACTAAGTTGTTGACACTTAGACTTATTTCAAAATTGAGACGCTGTCTTCTTCTTTTTTTTGAAAAAAAAAAAGTGTTTCCCTCTTAATCCAGGGCATTTCCTAGGCACTGCAAATGCAGATGGTATTGCAGCGTTTGCTCATCCAGGTTATTCTTATTGAGCACGTGCAGGTGCCAAGCGCTGCTACCCATGCCACAAAGATGGAGCATATTCTTGTTCTAGATTGTTCCCTACAAGGAAGCAGTATGAGCAGGACAAACACACATACTCGGAAACTGACTCCAGTGAGTGGAAGAACGCTACTGAAAACGGATTTGAGTTCTCTAAGAGGGAAGCGTTGCTTCTTGTTGGCTGGCTGGGGAAAATATCTGCCAAGGTCGCCATTGACCTGAGACATGAATGACAAGATAGAGCCAGACAAACCACACCTAGGAGATTGTTTCCAGGCTGAAAGACAAAGGGAACTCGAAAACTGATCCCGTGGTGGGAGTCAGCATCATAATTTCCTGCGGTGGTGGTGTGGCTCTGGAAAAGAAAACAGGGTGAGAGACGTTGGAGGTGAGTGGAAAAGTAGTGGGAGGGTTGTCTCCAAGGGCCTGGGGGCATCTGGTGAAGAGCTGGCTTCAGCTTAGTGTTCTGAGAGACACTGGAACCTGTTAGAGCCACGTAGAACCTATCGCACGTGGCGCTGCTGACAATACTGTCTGTCGCTGACATCTCTTTATTTCTCTCTCTCTCTCTCTCTCTCTCTCTCTCTCTCTCTCTCTCTCTCTCTCTCTTTCTGCTAGCATGTATTGCCAAGTGAAATTTTGGATATGTACACGGATTTAAAAAAAAACAACTTATTGAGTCATTCATGTTTGAAAAATATCCCTGCCCCCACACTTAACAGATGCTGCAGTTTAGCTGAGTTTAAAATTCTAAATGGTGTGATTTTGAAGTCTGTCCACTTGCGTCTAGCAGTCTATATTATCATCGTAGCACAGACATGGGCAGCCTTGTCTTATGTCTTATAGATGACTTATTCTGTTCTACTTATTTGTATTGGGGGGGTAATACATGCCACACTGTCTATGTGAAGAGGTCAGAGAGTAACTTCTTGGGAGCTGCTTGACAGAGAGAACACTGGAGAGAAATCCATTCATGAAGTCATCCATGTGTCTACTATTCTAGCACCAAGCACTTGCTAGTAGGAACATGCTAGTGCTGTGTTAGAAATACAGAGGCATTGCCTTTTCTGCATGGAACTTATAACCATACTGTACTGGCTGCTCTATGCACAGCTTTGCATCCTATGGATATCTTAATTCATTTAGGCTACTGTGACAAAATGCCCTAGTATGGACAAATTATGAAGAACAGAAACTTCATTGCTCACAGTTGCAGAGGTGAGAAATTGGGAATCAAGGTGCTGACAGGTTTTATTTCTGATAAGGGCTGGCGTTCTGCTCCTCAGATGGCACCCTGACACTGTGTCTCATGAGGGCAGAGCTCCTGGAATTTCATCACCCATTTCTATTACATTGAGTGTCAGGCTGCAGCATAAGAATTTAGAAGGAACCAGCTGGTTGGTGGTACACACCTTTAATTTCAGCACTCAGGAGGCAGAGGCATGTAGATCTCTGAGTTCTAGGTTTGAGGCCAGCCTGGTCTGCAGAGAGAGTTCTAGGACAGCCAGGGTTACACAGAGAAACCTTGTCTTAAGAAGAAGAAGGAAGAGGAGGAGAAGGAAGAAGAATAAGAATAAGAACAGGAATAATAATAATAATAATAATAATAATAATAATAATAATAATAAGAATTTAGAAGGGAGACCCATGCTCAGACCACAACAGAAACAGACCAACAGCCAACATGTACACACATGCATTTAGTAAATACATGCTCTGCACATTGTCATTATATGAACAGGCGGAGCGTTCTTGAGACAAAGGTATCTGGCCTAGAAGGCCAAGTAACTCCCTGGGGACCTTGGGCAGACCCTCCTTCTCTTTAGAGTTGTTTCCTCACCTGAAGGATGGCCTTACCTTTTATAGGCTGAGCTAGATGTGCCTGAATTTTTTTTTTCACAGTGAACATGTTTTACTTTAGGAATCAGAAAAAAAGACAGGCAGGATTAGAGTGAAGGCTGAAGAGAGGTGGAGTATTGGGAGGATGACCGGCACATGAGGTATCTACTGCTTGGGGTCTCCATGTGTCTTCTGATTTAAGGTCCTCCTGCATCAGCACCAACACTATGCTCTCTCTCCTAACGAGCTGCCTTTTCACACACAGCAAATCCTGGGTCTGGGGGGCGGGGGCAACTGAGTCATAGAGACCAGTGCCCTTGCCTCCACAATCAAGTGACAGCTTCAATGATGAATGAGCTGGCCTTTGTCCTAGCCTGGACAAAATCCTCCAGTCCTTTCTTCTGCTGCCCCAGAACTGTTTTGATCTTAGCCTTAATCTGCTTGTGTTCAAGCACCTTATTTTGACTTTCCTCGCTCTTGTGTTTCAGACAAGTTTTTTTTTTTTTTTAACATCTTTTTTCGGTTTAAAATTCTTTAAAAAAATGCCATGTGATTTCACTGATCTTACCAGAAACCAATAAAAACACATTACTTTAAAAATAACTCCTATAAAACCCCTCGCTTGTGCAAAGCTTTCATTCTAATAAAAGTGGAGCTAAGCAAAACCTCTTAAAACCGCTCGCAGGCATCCGTGGGACTTGGCATGTCCAGGCTGCGCCACCTCCAGAGGTGATGAAGATACCAGACCTCTAGCCTGTCTGCAGAGTCTCCATCCAAGAAAAATGAACTTGCCTACTCTCCCAAAGAAAAACCCAAGCTGAGTGGGGTAACGCCTCACAGAAGGCACTGCTCTGCGCCTGGCCAGCATAGCCATGGGGGAATCGACCATCTTTTCAGTTGTGTGTGAGGTTGTGGTGGTGTGTTTTCTTTCTTTTTTTTTCTTCTTCTTCTTCTTCTTCTTCTTCTTCTTCTTCTTCTTCTTCTTCTTCTTCTTCTTCTTCTTCTTCTTCTTCTTCTTCTT
>NW_004949113.1:5308762-5319978 GCF_000317375.1 Microtus ochrogaster
TTCTTCTTCTTCTTCTTCTTCTTCTTCTTCTTCTTCTTCTTCTTCTTCTTCTTCTTCTTCTTCTTCTTCTTCTTCTTCTTCTTCTTTTCTTCCTCTGAGTTTCCTAAATATAGAATTAATGGGTTATAGGGAAAGTCAATGATTCCTCTTATGTGGATCTGGGGAATGGAAAGAAAAGACTGACTTTTCTTTAGGTTTCAAAATTCCCTTTGGGATGGAGCCATCAAAGGTCACTTTTAATGTCCCAGGCTATGAAGTTGTGGTGGCAAGGGTTTATTACAGATAGTTCTATTGGCACAAGGCAGAGGAAGGGTTTCTGAGTGTTGACCCTTGGGAAGCAGCTCCAATAGTCTGTCTGTCCCACACTCTCAGGCAGAGGACTTTGAAGGTATAGACGCATCATGGAATCCAGAGTTTAAAATGATTACTATCATTGTTGTTGCTAAAAAGATGCCTGGGTCATTAAGGTGTGCACTCAGTTTGGGAATTAGAGGTGTACAAGCAGAAAACAGCAATCACAAAAGGTAATTAAATTGACCATTTCCTCTTAAGACCTGGGGGTGAGAAAGAAAATGCTGATGTGAGCTCTGATTCCAAGATGGATTCTTTGGACCAGGAGATGCTTGGCTGCCATATCTGAGTCTGGGTGGCAACATCAGCAGGTCCCACCCAGCTTATTCATCCTCAAGTGTGAGGATTAAGAAATGGCAGGTAGAAAAGAGAGAGATACAAAAAAGAAAAAAGAGACACAGGATAGAGTCAGGAGAGCATCCAGTAGTACTGAAATTTGCCTGGTGTTTATTTCTTATAGGCTATATATACCCCAATCCAAAGAGGAGGGAGAAGGCAAAAGACATTGATGGAGGAGGGTCATTTGTCTTATGTGTTACTTTCATTGTAGTAGGTTCATAAAGAAACTGCTTCGCCTGATAGGTCAGAACATAGGTGGGTGGAGTAGACAGAACAGAATGCAGGGAAGAAGGGAAGTGAAGCAGACATCATAGCTCTCCTCTCCAAGATGGACACAGGTTAAGATCCTTCCCGGTAAGCTACCACCTCGTGGTGCTACACAGATTATTAGAAATGGGTTAATCAAGATGTGAGAATTAGCCAGTAAGAGGCTAGAGCTAATGGGCCACGCAGTGTTTAAAAGAATACAGTTTGTGTGTTATTATTTTGGGTATAAAGCTAGCCGTGAGGGAGCTGGGCGGGAACGCAGCCCACCGCTCCTCACAACAAGACATCTTTACCAAGATGCAAGGAACAAAGTAATTACTGTTTCTATACCCAAAGCATCAAGTAACTGTACCCTAGGTCAAAACATCCTGTTAGTAGCCACACCCTGGGTCAGACCTCCCGTTATAACCTTGAAGGAGCAAGAATAGGCCCGGTTTCTCTGACCTTTGGTCAAAGTGGAATGAATCCACATCCATGGGTTCTCACTCTTGACACCCCCACCCCCATCCATGGAGGAACCTCCATGCGGCACTCTGTCATTGATGTTCTCAGGTTCTGTAAAGACTACTAAAGAAGCTTAGTTAGCGATGATTTAACCAAGCGTTCTTCTGATGAGCACTATTCCCCCAGTCTTGTTGATTTAGTACTAAGACCCTTCAAGTCCTCAGGGATGCATTGCCCACAAGCAAAGGATTCTGATGCTCTCTTGAATGATTCCCAAAATGCATCGTGAGAAAAACTTTCATTACCACAGAGGCCATCCCTTTCCGTAATTTGAGTGGGAGAAAATCTCTAGGGGAGGGCTCTCTGTATTGGTTAATGAGAGAAAACTGCCTGTGTTTTCCTTTAATTTCATGGCTGGAGATGTCAGTTCAGGCGTTTCACAGATGCCCCCTGTGAGACGCTTGCTGTCCCGAGAATGTGCAGCTCTCCTACCCAATCTGCTCTCCTCGGGGGAACCGCATGTCTGCTTCCATGTACTTGCAGAGGGCACTTTCTCCTCAGCAGCTGCCAAGAGTGACAGCCAATGGCCTTCAGTAACTGTGTGGACCTCCCATGGATGTCACTTCTGAGCCCTGCTACTGCAGTGAGGAACCAGACTGTGTCAGGAGGAGCCTCACTTGCCTTGCTCACCAGGTAAGTGGCAGAATGAAGTGTTTGCTTCTAAAACTGAAGGCTATATATATATATTCTCTTCTCCTTTCTACACTAGAGTGTTCCCTGCCCACATCTTTAGGTTTGCATTTACTTTCTTTAGATGTCCTTGGAGTCCAAGAAAGTGAGGCTCAGGCCATTCTTGCTTCTTTGGGTTTTTGTTCTCTTTGGTGTTTGTTTATTTGTTTATTTTGTGGGGTTTTTTTTGTTTTTGTGTTTTGGTTCTAAGACAGGATCTCACTTTGTCGCCCATGTTGGCTTGGACTCACAGTTCTCCTGCCTCAGCTTCTGGGTGCTGGACTCATAGGTGTGATTATCACATCGAGCTTTCTTCTTGGCTTATTTCAGTTCAGTCAGGCCTTCCACTTGCTTCCCAGTCTACTCAGACTGAGACAACCTGGGCTAACCGGCCCTTGAACTCTTCAAGACCCCACACGCATGGCAGTCACCTCAGCTGGTCAAGCTTGTAGTTGTGCAGCTCAGGGAAGAAAGGGCATGTTTTGAGAAATATGTTTTTCTTCTGTCTGGACTCTGGTTCAGTCCTGGAGGATCACAACTGAAAGCCCAGGGGTTTATATATTCTCGTAGCATGGTCTATGTTTTGGGGTTCCCCCTTGGCTTTGGGTTCAGGCTGGAGTCAGCACAGGGCCTTGAAGGAGTTTGACCTCCCTGCAGGTACTGAAGGGAGAACAGAGGAAGAGAAGGACTAGTGTCCAGGCAGTAGTCATAGATTTATTGGTTGATTGATTGCTTAGGTCTTACCTGCAGGTACTGAAGGAAGAACAGAGGAAGAGAAGGACCAGTGTCCAGGCAGTAGTCATAGATTTATTGGTTGATTGCTTAGGTCTTATTATATGGGTTTGGCTAGCCTTGAGCCTGTTATCCACCTGCCTCAACCTCCCAAGTGTTGAACTGTGGAGGTGCACACCAAGCCTGAAGTTTTTCTTCTCCTCTCTGCGCTCTACCACTCCCTATGCTCTTCTTCATCCTTTTTCTCTTCATTCTCCCCTTCCTCTTCCTCGTCCTCTTTTTTCTTTGTCCTTTTTCTTTTTTCTTTCTCTTCTTCTTTTCTCTCTTCCTCTTCCTCCTCTTTGTCTTTTCTTTCTAATATTCTTCCTTCTTCTCTTTTTCCTCTATTTTGTCTTCCTCTATCTCCTCTTCCCCCTCCATTTCATCTTTTTCTTCCTTATCCCCCTCCTTTCCCTCTTCATTCTCTTCTTTCTCTTCCTCCTCTTTTCTTCTTTTTCTTCCTCCTGCTCTTCCTCCTCCTCCTCCTCTGTCTCCCTTTTCTACTCTTCTTGGGTGGGGTGGGAGGAAGAGCAATCACGACCCCAGGCCCAATTTCATGCCCAGATGTCAAAACTTCTCCCTGGCCATCACATCTGTCTGTATATTTAGGTCTGGTGTTACCAGAGATGGTTCTAGAATTCATAATGTCTCCAAGTGGATGCTGACCTTCATGTTGCTTTTTCAGAATCAAATTAATCTTCCTCCAAAGGAAGGTGTTTTCTCTCACCTAAAAATTATGTTTGCTCAAAAGAAAACTGGAACTTTGTCCCAGTTTCTGAGCATGTAAAAAAAAGCCTATGGGTCCTCCTTTGCTTCCCATGGAAGGGATAAAATTCTGCTATCATCTCAGAGCTGGGGAAGAGAATTGGTGTTTCCAGAAGGTCATTACAGAACAGAATGGGCTGCTCCAGCTGGCAGCAAGCCCTATGCTCTGTGGCCCTTGTTGGCATCTGTCCTTATTGCCACGCCAAGCTGACCAGCTAAGTCCTTCACCATGGGTGTTTTGTCTGTGCTTCTCAGGCCTCTTATTAATATAGACCTCAGAGGCCTTCAATAAAATCACTGGATATAATTCATGCTCTCAAACGACCATATTATTTATTCATTACTGTTATGCCCAGAGTGCAGTGATTCCTGTTGCATGGAGAATTAATGAAAGAAAAGCAATATGGCTCTAAATCCCCCATTTACAGCCTGGAAGACTGGAAGCCTGGAGCAGCTCTGTGGTGAAGCCCTGCTTCAGGCCAGGCCACCCCCCTCAGGGATGTCTCTTTATCATTCTGTCTGCCCACAGTGGACAGCCTGGTCATTTTGTGGGCTCAGCACATATCTCGCTCTGCTTGTGGATGCTTTCAGTTGGGGGTAAAACTTAAAGCACATTTTCCCCAAGCACTTTTCCTCTTAATTTTTAAACTCGTATATTTTAGGGGAAATTTAGCCCACGTGTTTTTCATTATCCCTGATTCATTTGCACTTAACTCATCAAGATGTTGCTTTACAAAAGTTGTTTGCTTTCCAAGGACTCCTGAAGCTCTTCTTGCCCCCCCCCCCCGTCTCTCTCTTGGGTACACCTTTTTTTTTTTTTTTTTTTTGAATCAGGAATTTTGCCCCTAGCAGCAGAAATATTGCATATTGTGGGAAAGGCTGGCAGGTGTGGATTCCAGCTTGTGACTCCAGTCATATCTTCCCTTCCTTCCTGACACAGCAGAGATGGTCAGCCTTGCATGAGATGAAGATGCCCTGAGCACTCCTGAGGGATGACTTAAGGAGCAGGCTCTGAGTCAGCCCCTTAGGGTTCACTTTCTCACGTGTGGAGTGGAGCCCTGGGGCCCGTGCCGTAGAGATACCCAGACAACGAAGATCAGCTGAGAGATGAATACGTGACCCACAAGGACATAACACGGAAGCTTGTGTGCTCTTGCCTCCATTTAGATGGGCACACAAGGCTCACCCCAACCCATCTCACGTTCTTTCTTAGAGAGAAACTTGGGATTGTATTCTAGCTACTCCAGAAAATAGACACCAAGGCAAGGGTTCACATGAGAGAACTTTATTTGACAGGCTATCCTAAGAACTTCGAGTCAAAGAGTAGGAGTGAATCAGTCAGAGTCCACGAGAGGAAACTAGAACCAGTGTGTGTGTGTGGGGGGGTGTCTGTGGATAGATGTGTCTGCATGCATATATACACATGTACATATATGTGCATGTGTATGGATGTGTGTGTGTCCATGTGAGTGCGTGTGTGTGTGTGTGTGTGTGTGTGTGTGTGTTAAAGAATTGATTTGCAAGGTTGTGGAGCCCTGCTCAGTCCAAAATCTGAACTTAGGGAAGAGTTGCAGCCCAAGCCAAAGGGAAAAGCAGCAAGAGCCAATGTTTCATTTGAAGCTCAAGGTCAGCCTGAGGTGAATTCCTGCTTGCTAGGAGGAGGTTGCTCTTGTATACTGTTCAGGCCTTGGCTTACTAAATGAGGCCTACTGTCAGTATGGAGGGCAATTCACTTTACCTGTAGCCTATGGGTTTTTAGTCTTAATGGCTGCTAGATGCATTTCCCATCTCCAACTGGGGAACATTTGTAGTGGTACACCTAATCTCTGAGCACTTTGGGCAGGAAAAGGTCGAGAATCAGCAAAACGGCAGTAGGGGGACAGTCTGCCACTCTGGGCACCTGGAGTCCTATGCACTGGAAAGCTGTGGGGAGGGGGTGATGATGGCCACACCCCAGTGTCCCTAGGGAGGCACTGGCAGAGGGCCATCCCCACATCACGCTACAAAAGCCACAGCAGCTCTAGCCATTGGACCCAGCAAGCCAAATGCCAATGGCTAAAAGCTGGAGTCAGAAAGAAGTCCAGGTGGGACGTTGCAGCATCAGCCGCAAGATTCCTCTCTCTCTCTCATGCCCTGAGTGATGCAGCCTGGCCCCACCGTGTCTGACGCTTGCACATTCCAGAACTTCAAAGTTGGATACAAAACATGCTCAGTTTTAGCCACAAGAAAATCAGAATGCATCTATAGGAGTCTCTGGGTCTGTGCAGAGAGAGGAGTGGGCAGCTCTGGGTCCCGGATGCCTGGTCTAAGTGGGGATGGCTGGGAGCTCATTTGACACTCACCCATGTTCTGAGCATTAGCAAGCATCACCCGTAGTCTAGCCCCAGCCGGCAAGAAGATCCTGTTCCAGGGCGGGGAAGTCTTTTATTTGGCTTTTTGTTTGTTTGCTTTTGTTTTCTGAGACAAGGTTTCTATGGAGCCTGTCCGAGAACTCATTCTGTAGACCAGGCTGAGCTCACAGAGATCCTCCTGCCTCTGCCTCCTGAGTACTGGGATTAAAGGCATGCGCCACCACTGCCTGGCTTCATTCAGCTTTTAAAGTAGCAAAAAAACCAGGCATGACTTTAATCTCAGTGCTAGGGAGGCAGAGGCAGACAGATTTCTGTGAGTTTGAGGCCAGCCTAGTCTACTTAGGGAGTTCCAGGTCAATGAGGCTGAATATAACATATATATAATATATAATATATATATATATTAAAATGTATGTTTTTAAAAATTATTAACTTTCAAATGACAAAATGGAGGAAATAAATGTTAGAGTTACCTTCTAACAAGAGCAAAATGTAAGTGTGTGGTTTGTTTTAAAGTTGAAGTTAAAAGACTCATGGCGCACATTCCATCTGGACCCCTCCTTGCTTTTCTAACCGTCTGAGCTACTTGGGACTCTTGATTGTTGCTTCCTTTAGCTTTAGTTCTTCATGCTTTTTCTTTGTAAATTAAAGGTAGCAATTGTATCTGTCATGTACTCCATGTCCTTCTGAAACGCATATGCGTGGTGAAGTGGCCAAATCCCACTGGCCCCCATCATGCCTGCAGGCTTCATAACTTCATGCACTCGCTACTTCTGTCATGAGAATGAAGTTTGATCTCCTGGTACTTTAAGAATATGCTCCAAAAAAAAAAAAAAGAATATACTCCACTATCATTAACGATGGTCACCATGCCACACAGTAGAGCTGTGTTTAATAGCTTTATTGATATTATATTCATATACAAAGAAATTACTTACTTAAATGGAACAGGTCATGACTTTGGGCTCAATGATAGTTAGAAAAACTATTACCTAAGTCAGTTTTTTTGTTTGTTTGTTTGTTTGGCTTTGGTTTTTTGAAACAGGGTTTCTCATAGCTTTGGAGCCTGCCCTAGAACTCAATCTATAGACCAGGCTGGCCTTGAATTCATGGAGATCCACCTGCTTCTGCCTCACGAGTGCTGGTATTAAAGGCATGCACCACCACCACCCAACCTAAGTCAGTTTTAAAACATTTCTGTCCCATTGGAAAGTTCCCTAGTCTCTCTGTCTGTTGTCCCAAACCTTCCCTGAATGCCATCCCCAGTCACTGCTAATGTTCGTGGCTCTGTAGATAGGTCTGGGTGCATCATATAAGTGAGCAAGGCTGCATGTGGCCTTTGCTTGGCGTCTGTGTGTGTGTCTGCTAAGCATACTGTTTTCAAAGTTCATCCAATTGTCGTCTCTAGCATGTTTTGATTTCTTTTTATTGCCAAATATTATCATATTTTGTGGATAGATTCCATTTTATTTATCTGGTTACCAGGAGATAGACATTTGAAGTGTTTCTACTTTGGGAATACAAACATGATTCACTGTTGAAATAATCTCAGGGAAAATTCAGTGTTTTTAAATCTCATTTTTTTTTTCCGTAGTCACGTATTTTTCTCTCAAGAGTGACTAGATGCTATCCATACATGTTGCCAATACTCGTCTAAATGTATTGTGTGTGGAGTACTGGTGATGAAGAAAAAGAACCACCCACAGATGTTCGGTTTACAGCCACTGAGAAACCCATCACACACACACACACACACACACACACACACACACACACACGTGTGTGTGTGTATGTGTGGTTTGACTGGGCACTTAGTTAAGTCGTAGAAGCCTGGAAATGACAGAAAACATGATCCAAGGATCCCTTTTCTTCTCAATGAGATGCCTTGGGATCATGATGAGGTTAAAATTTTAGCTGTGTGACTTTGGGCAAGGTAGTTAACTTCTCTGAACTCCTAGTTCTATGAAACGAAGAAAACAAAAATCGTGCCTGCATCCTGGGACTCTGGTGAGAGACCTGAGTTAGACCACACACAGCTTTGCCCAGGGAAAGGTTAGCTGGTATCTCCAGTGTAAAAGCGAGGGCCCAAGAGAGCCTGGGCTATACCTGTCAACCCAGCTATTCAGAGGCTAAGGCAGGTCAAGGCCAGCCTGGACTACAAAATGAACTCAAGGCAGCGTGGGCAACTTAGTGAGAGCCCATCTCACAAAACAGGAAAGAGGCTGGAGGTATAGCTTGGTGGTGGAACATTTATCAAACACATATAAGGTTCAAAATTCTATCCCCAGTACTGAAATAATTGATTGATTAATTAATGTGTATATTTGTGCCCAGTAACCCAAATCCTTGACTTCCATGTCCAGTGTGAGTTTTCTGAGATCATCTACCTTGTGATGATAAAATAATGGTTTTGTTAGCCCCCTCCCTCTCTGTGGGTCAAATGAAGTCACAGATGGCAAAAGTGTGGCCCCTGGCACTTCCTTGACTCTTTCCCTGTTGTGCCCACCTATCAGTTTTAGAAGTTTCTAGACATAGCCTCTGAAAATCACTTTTCCAGAGAACCACTCTCTAAGTGATAGTCTAGCAAACATGGTGACTTGGAGCTGTCTGAGGATGGGGGCTCTGCAGCCCTGAGTATCTGAACACACTGAGATAGGGTTGGAGTTCTTACTTGATGGAGGAAGGTCATTGGTTAAAAAATAAAGAAACTGCCTTGGCCCATTTTATTGGTTAGAACATAGGTGGGTGGAGTAAACAGAACAGAATGCTGGGAGAAAGAAGCTGAGTCAAGGAGTCGCCATGATTCTCCCACTCCAGACATATGCAGGTTAAGATCTTTCCTGGTAAGCCACCTCGTAGACTATACAGATGATTAGAAATGGGTTAGCTCAATATGTAAGAGCTAGCCAATAAGAGGCTGGAACTAATGGGCCAGGCAGTGTTTAAAAGAATACAGTTTCCGTGTAATTATTTTGGGTGTAAAGCTAGCCGGGTGGCGGGATGCAGCCCACTGCATATTACTACACTTACTCTCTTGATGCGGTAGCTGAGCTTTTTGCTAATGGTTTATTATATCCATCTCCATGCAGTGGAAAGTATCTCAATAAACACTTGAATGGAAAATCCCTAGGATCTTCAATCAATACTATATAGTACTTGACTATTGTCCATGCCTCCAGGCATTCATCCACGGAGGATCTATGTTTTAAAGTCAAACCAATGAACCGCCTTGCAGACATGGGAATTACCCTCCTTCAGTTGCCTGAGCGCTCATGGACTCCCACATTCTGCACTCCGTGGACCACAGTGTGTGGAGGGAATTCTGTTAGGTTGCATCCAAAAATACCCCTTAGGTTTCCTTTCCTTGGAGATTTAGAAGTTACGCAAAAAACATTCTTACAGAGATGCAGCCGTTTGACTTTTCTTTGTGAAATGTAGCTGGCACCATTGGTTCATCTGTTCTCTAACTATTGATTTAGCTTAAGACCTCGTGGTCCCTGGTGAAATCAGCACCAGAACTGAGGTTTTTGTTCCGTTCCAAAGTGATTCTGAATTCTGTCATCAAGTTATCTCCCGGTTTCCCCCCTCCTTTTTGTCTTTGTTTTTTTTTTTTTTGACAGTTATTATACTTGGCTGCTAGGCATACAGCTCACAATCCTACTGCTTCCACATCCCAGCTCCTGGGACCATAGTTGGAAGCTCCCACTGTGTCTGGTTTCCTTAAAGCTCTGCAGCAATTAGATTGAATTAACAAGAGAACTTTTGGTCCTAGTAACCACACATGGAAAAAAAAATAGATGTTGTGTTTATCCACTAAAGTTAACGTATTTTTCAGATACCCCTAACTTCTCCTTTGTGAAAGGAAGTTTGGAGAGCATGTGCTCTTCTTTTCTATATTGGGAAACTGAGGCATTGGGATTGAGACCCTGTATATACAAACACTGGAACTAGGGTCATATTATAAAGGATTCATTAAATTATTCCTGATTTACCAAACATTTGTAATGAATCTGCTGTGAGCCTGTTCCAGGCATAAGATGCAGGTCAGGCCTCTCCACTGCCTGATGGTAAACAAGTAAGTAAGTAGTTAAGCCTTTTCACAATGTCCCCTGAAAAACAAATCAAGAGAGATATAAAGTTAATGACTGAAAATGACTGCTTTCTAGACAGTGGTTGAAAGACACCCATTTTAAGCAGGTGACATTTGAATTGATATTCAAGTGAAGAGCAAATCAATCATTTATAGAGTATAAAGAGGGATCCAGAACTGCCAAGGCCAACAGCATGAGCCAGCTTTGGGGGATCAGTCCTCTGAGCGGTGTTGAGACTTTTTAAAACAGTAAACGATAAGAAAGGATCTTGTAAATGTTATCTAGCATGACTCCCAGTGACCCCTGCCCCTGGGGTACATGTCCTCGAGTGACTTCTGTCCTTTGAATGGGGGCAGAGCGGTGACCTGATGTTGATCAACAGAACACAGCCAGTGTGGTTGATACCGTTTTAGAGACTAGATCATGCCAGGTTCTGACTGTATCTTGCTGGCTTCTCTCCAGTTCTTTTTGTGTGGCTACTCTGAGGAGGGAAGATCGCTTGGCAAGGAAGGAATTGAGAGTGGTTATCTGTCACACTTTATAAAGACCTGAGTCTTGCCAACAACCACGGAGCAAGTTTGGAAGCCTAACTTTCCCCCGTCGAGCCTGCAGATGAGGCTGGAACCTCAGTCAACACTGATTACAGCTTTCCGAGATTCCCCTAGGCAGGGGACCCAGCTGAATCCTACCCAGATTTCTGATTCCCGCATGACTGCTGTTTAAGTCATTTGGTATGTAGTATGTAGAGCTAGGTTGGGTAATTCATATGTAGCAAGTGAAAATGAGTTAGCTCTGAAGAAGACTCGACAGGATGCGTGTGAGATTACTAAACTCTAGAGCAGGTAGGGCCCACGCAGGCAACTGCTGAGAGTGTGCTCTTCCTGTACCCATAAGGCTGAAGTAAGTGGATTTCCCCAAATTCCAGGCAGACATAGGCTGCATAGTGAGTTCCAGGCCAGACAAGGCTACAGTGGGAGACTCTGTCTCAAATAAAACAAAGTAACCAACAAAACAAACAAAAAACTAAACAAACTAGGTCTTCCTTCTTCTATTACTAACTTCTTATTGGTGCCCTCACTGCAGAGCCCTCACTGCAGAGATCTCACTG
>NW_004949113.1:5320428-5326949 GCF_000317375.1 Microtus ochrogaster
CCTCACTGCAGAGATCTCACTGCAGAGCCCTCACTGCAGAGATCTCACTGCGGAGCCCTCACTGCAGAGCCTTGACTGAAGAATTACCATACTACCCCTGTCTTCTGTGTCTCAATTTCCATAGCTAATTATGAATAAAGACTATGAGCTTTTTACACGTTGAAGAAGCGAAGTCATAACTGTTTCTCCAGGCTGGTTATACTCTTTAATGCCCCCTACCCCAGTTTCCTGTGTTGCTGGAGTACTCATAGGTGGGGCATTTTGGAATGGGGGGACCATGAGGGCTCAGAGCGCATAGATACAGTATTCCAGAGGTAGAGTCATACTTTAAGAGATTTGGGGGAGATGCTTCTCTACAGCTTTCTGGCTACTGTGAGATGGGCCGTTCTGCTCCATCGTGTGTTCCCTCCCTCATGTTCTTTCTTACCACGGCCCAGAGACAGTGAAGCCATGTGGCCAGGGACTGAGACTTTGGCGCTGTAGGCCAGAAGAAATCTTTTTTTTCTTTTAAATGTTGATTCACTTGGGTCTTTTGTGACAGTGATGAAAAGCTGACTAGCCCATGCTTATAGACTGTGGAACAGTTCTAGGAGCCCCATGGATAGCCACGTCAACAGGTACCCAATTCTCCCATCTACTTGTTTTTCTTCATTTGCCCATTTTTGTGGGTATAGTATTGGAGATACCAATACTATACCACTTTACTACTGAGCTACGCCTTTACACCCCCACCCTGTGTACTCTCAATCAACTCTAGACAACTTGTAATTCTTTTGAATCCACAGACATAGAAGCCACAGCATAGAAAGTCAGCTGTGTTAGGTGGAATAGACCCTTAAAGTCACCAGTGAACATGCTCAAGAGGGGGTAGGGGAATCTTGGGAGTGTAAGCGATTGCACGGACACCAGTGTGTACACAGCTATGCATGTTCATGAGATCTGTGTGTATAGAGATGATCGTGTGCCTGGGAAGTGAGAAGGAAGCTCCGTCTCCTGCTGCATCCCCGGGATTCTCTTTCTCTCACACACTCAATCTGCTTTCCTACGGCCCTCCCTGCCAGAAGCTGGCGGAAGAACTCTGGATTCAGAGATGACAAGACCAATGAGACACAGACAGGATTAACTCCCTGAGCCAGGGTAAAATTATAGCAAAGTCAGAAGCGACTGAGGTAGCAGAAGGCCCCACACTATTTGTGGTGGGGCCGCCCAGGGGCTCTTGTAGATCCACGTGTAACATGCATTTCTGGCATGAAGACCATGTCAATTACTGGGCCGTTCACATCTCAGCTGACGCATGCAATGAAGCTTGCTCCTTGTCAGCCACATCATTCAAGGTCGAAAGAAAAGAGGGTGGGTTTCATCAGGGCCTATCCTATCTTTGTCCTTTGTTCTGGAAAGTATTTGCATACCTAAAGGGAAATGGCCTCTTTAATTTCTTTCCCTTCTCCTGATCAGATGAGGCCTATTAAGAAGCGCTCCGTATCCTGTAATCAGACAATTTATACAGCATGCACCCTTAGGCAACAGCTATTATAAACAAGCTGGAGAAATCCTTTACAATAAATGATCAGCATGGGAAGACACCATTCATAATTAATTTTTTTTTTCCTGTTTTTGTTGGCAGATGGTCTGAGGCATCCAAGCATGGCCTATTGCCCGCATCTTTATTCTGAATAGAGCAGGACAGCCTTGGGAAAATGGGGGCCGTTCAGTTAGCTCACTTGAAAAACATAATGTAACCCCTCCCTCTCATCCTATTGGCGGTCAAGGCTTGAAGAAAGCCTTCGGGAGGAGTGCTGGTGGGTCACATGGCGGTTCCTCCCAGCCCCTTCCCCGCCTTATTAATTAGAAGGTGTTACAAGCTTCCTGCCAGATTGATTGCATTAAGCGACAAGCTCCCCATTCCCACCCTTTACCGTGCGACTCTGTCACACTCTGAATCAGGAATCTGCACGCAGCTCGCCTTGGCTAATGGGGTGTGATGCGCAAACAGGCTTGAATGGCACTTGGCCAGCTCGACCTGTGACTTCGTTCCGTCTCCTGCTGCCTTACGATCTTGCGCAGGCTAGCCTGCTGGCTGTGGATGGATACCTGAAGTAGACGGAGTACCTCTATTCATCTCAGCTGAGATCTTCCTAGAAGGCTGAGCACCAGACATACGACCCAGGTGAGATAAGCCACATGGAAGCCCCACAGGCTGGGCTGCTGAATATAGGCCTACTGTTAAATCCCAAAGGTTCTACGGGTTTGAATGTTCAATATAGCAATGGATACAACTTTCAAATTAATGGAAAATCTCTTTGGTTGTGGAGAAACAGGATCTGGAAACCCATACGCTGAAGCCTTCTTCTACTGCTGGCACATGTGTCTCACTCCCAAGGCTTCAACATCTGTGGCTAGGATAGTTGACAAGCTGGTGTGTAGGTGCCGTCCCATCTGTTATCTAATGATGTGGTGTGTGTGTGTGTGTGTGTGTGTGTGTGTGTGTGTGTGTGTGTGTATACATTTATTTTGCTTTGAAAGTTACTTCTGGGTCCTGGAGAGATGGCTCAGAGATTAAGAGCTCTGGCTGCTCTTGCAGAGGACCTGGTTTCAGTTCCCAGCACCCACATGGCATCTCACGACCGTGTGCGATTCCAGTTCCAAGAGCTCCTACCCTTTTCTGGCCTCTATAGGCACAAGACATGCATGCAATGCACAAAAGTACATGCAGGAAACACTCACACACACAAAACAAAAATAAGTGAATCTTTAAAAACAGTTGCCTTTAGAGTGAGACATCTTTGAGAGCATCGCCTCTCTCTGCAAAGGCTTCTCTTTGTTCTTTACTATTAATCTGTAGATCAGAAGCCTTGACTGACACCTGAGTTTCTGTTCTTTATTATCAGTCAGGCAAGCTCTGAAATCTCTTGTTGAGGGCTGGTGTGCACTCCCAGGAGGCCTTCACTGTCAACATCATCAGCTTCATGGAATCCTTTGGAAGGCAATACCAATCGGCCCTGCGTGGACCTCTGGTTTTAGCCAAACATTTGTGCCAAATGACTCTTCGCTGGTAGGGAGCTGCGTTTGTTGGCGTTAAGGAGGCAGGGACATCTGCCTAGAGGTGTGCTTTGGTATGCAGAGTTTAATTCTGGTGCTCGGTTGAGGTGTCAGTGTTTGCAGGGTTGTCTGTGCACCGGCCAGTGAACACCCTCCCACTGGCAAGTTTAAGGATATCATGCCAGATATACAAAGCCAACATGGTAGGGTAGTTTGGGTTACAGGAACTGGTGAGTGCTTTTCTTGCTCCCTGAGCCCATTGCTAATCATTTACCAAGACACTGGTTTGGACTGTTTTTTAAGGAAATTATCAGACATTGTTTTGGTCTTCAATGAGTGGCTTGGGTACGGGATGGGGGAGACACAGCTGCGGGTATCAGTTTCACTCAAATTTCGGGCCTAAATATCAGGGAGGACAATTGTAATTTGGGAGGCTGAGGTGGGAGGACTCTGTGTTCAAGGTCACCATGGCAGCCCGGGCAACACAAGCTCAAGCTCAAAACAGACCTGGACTACTGTTACAGGTTGGATGTGAAGTGTTCCCCTAGAAGGCTCATATATTGATGGCCTGGTCCCCAGTGCAATGGACAAAGATAGGGATTTGGGGAAGCAGCTGGTACGTGAGGGCTCTTACCTAGTCCGTGGATTGGTCTGCTGATAGATCCATAATTGAATGGACCATTGGGTGTGGGTGCTGTGGAAAGTGGAGCCTGATTGGGGGAAATAAGTCACTGAGCAGGTGGCTTTGAAGGGTGTCTTCATACCTACTACTGTCTTCCCTGGCTCTCTGCTTTCTAGTCTCTAGAAAGCAAGCAGCCTTCTCCGTCACATGCTCCAGCCACAATGACTCTCTGCCTGACTGCAGGCCCATTGCAGTCTGGAGCTGGCCCACCATGAACTGAAACCTTGAAGCTGAGCCAAGATCTACTTTCTCCCTTCAAGCTGATTTGCTCAACAAAAATTACTACACACCTACATAGAGAGACCCTGTCTCGAAAAGGTAGTGGTGGTGGAATTTGTGTGAGCATAGATGTTTGGAAGCCACAAACAGTGACTCTGTCCCTCCACCACAAAGCTGAGACCTAACTTCTGCTTAGGAGTTGCGCTGAAGAAGATCGAATACGGGGACCTTGCCGCTTCTGTGCGTCAAATCTGCTGTGCTTTCTCTTTGCATGGGTATTTTTACTTGACCTAGGGCCTCGCTAACCTGGAGTCAGCCAAGCCTGAGGACAGCAAGGTCAGTGCACCACATTCTTCACCCACGATGCCCAAGTAGCTTGGTGAGTCACTGGTGAGGGTAGAACTCTACGCAGATTTCGCCACTGGCATTGGTTCAGATCAGTTCCCCTTGCTTTCCCAGTTTCCCCTGTGTGTTCTCTAGCCACGGTGGACTTTGGTACATTAGCCCCTCCAGCATGAGCTCAGATTTGACAAAATTGCCAGGGGACACTTTGCTTGGCCCTTAACAAGTTGGCAGTCTATTTTCAAGCTTCTCTGGTGATATAGAAAGAGCTAATTTATTTCTGGAAAAACCTCATCATTATTAATAATAATTGCATTCTATTTGCCATTGCTAGTTGGATTGCAAAAACTGAGCTATTCTTGGCTGCAAAGAGTATGTCATCTCCTGAATGGGCGGCCATCATTCCTTGCCCTGGAAGACATTGCTAATCTGTCTGGACACTGGCTCAGTTCAGATTAGGACTAGACTTCCTGTGATTCTTACGCAGCTATCACCGACTGCTCAGACCTGGCATGAATAGGAAATCTACTCCAGTTGCTCTGCTTTTATGGTACAGATTTCAAAAAGAGCTCTTGAATATGGTCTCTACTGGTTGATAATTGTACTCTGTTTTTTTTTTTTTTTTTTTGCTTTTTCGAGACAGGGTTTCTCTGTGGTTTTGGAGCCTGTCCTGGAACTAGCTCTTGTAGACCAGGCTGGTTTTGATCGCATCCTTTTTCTTGACTCAGGTGTATTAAACGTTGCTCCTCAAAATAAGCAAAAATCTTCAGTACTCTATCTACATGGACTGTTTGACACCATTTTGTAACCTTCAGTGGGAACCAATGAGGTGCTCAATAAATATTTGGTTGAAGAATTACCTAAGAGACTCTCAATTGATTAACTAAGGGATACAATAGAATGAAAACTGAGGCAAAGCTTTACTTGCAGGCAACATCAATGCACATCTTGGGGCAGCAGTCGGCACCATTGCTTGTCGTTCTAAAGACACTGGAGTGTAATGATAGTTAGACATGAGCTTTAGCATCAAGGAATTTATGCCTTAGTCCCTGAGAGACAGCTAAGGTGTAATCACCAGAAATTTGGACGTAGAGAGGTGCAGAGAAGGGAAGGGATTGAGATGGAAAGGTCAGATGAGATCAACAGCGGAACACCCGACTGCAGAAGGAAGTCAAATATGAGTGACCCCACCCCCCAAATTGGCCTTGCTTTAAGGACTGTTGAGGACTGGATGATCTGACTGCAGAATGGGTGGTCAGGATTTGAGGGCGCTTAGGATGTCTGTGCTCCCATTTGCAAATGATCCTCTTCCTCCTGTTCAGCTGATTTATTCTAGAAGCCAAGGACAAGGGTTTCTCTCCCTTCCTCTCTCCCTAAATCTCCTCCTCCCTTCCCTCTCTCCCTGCCTTCCTTCCTCCTCTCCTCCCTCCCTGGTACTATTTTTATTTATTTATTTATATTTATTAAAGATTTCTGTCTCCTCCCCGCACCGCCTCCAATTTCCCCCCCTCCCCCAATCAACTCCCCCTCTCTCATCAGCCCGAAGAGCAGTCAGGGTTCCCTGCCCTGTGGGCCTTATCTGTGCATTTTTCCATACAGCTCATCCCAGGAAGCACAGTAGGGAAGCAGTTGGCCAAATGTAAAATCAGAAAGAAACTAAAGCCCTGGGAGCTGGAGACCTTGCCCTAGACCCCACAAGCAGCATCGACATAGATCCTCTGGCCAGAGCTGCTTCTGAGAACTCCTATTAGCTATTGAAAAGAGATTAATTACTCCTTATCTCAGGGGCTGCCCAAAGTTCTGTGTTAATGGAAGAAGAAGAGATAGATTTTATTTTTTTTTTTTTAAAAAAAAAAGCTAGGTTGCATGTCTCATACCCTCGGGAACTCAAGTTTTGGGAAATGGAAAAGGGTCTCAGGTTGTTTGATTTATTTGCAAAACTATTGAGTTATTCTAAAAGTGTCCACATAGATTTTTCTCTGAGTCAGCTGAAGATTAACGCTGAATCTCGTCCTTAGCTTTGAGTGGAGGTCATTGAGTAGGAGTGGGACAGGGCAAAGAGCCCCTCCCAGAGCCCAGGAGTAGGTTAGGAAGTAGGTCAAGGCAGGTGATCTGAGTCTCCTGTTTACTGTCTTCAGGCAGCTGCCTTCTGCAGTGCCTCCCTCCCTTCTGCCTCCATCCCTTCTGCAGTGCCTCCCTGCCTTCTGCAGTGCCTCCCTGCCTTCTGCAGTGCCTCCCT
>NW_004949113.1:5327159-5349623 GCF_000317375.1 Microtus ochrogaster
CAGTGCCTCCCTGCCTTCTGCAGTGCCTCCCTGCCTTCTGCAGTGCCTCCCTCCCTTCTGCCTCCCTGCCTCCTACAGTGCCTCCCTCCCTTCCCACCACACGTTAACCGGGGCCTACAGCTGCAAGGAGAAGACACACGGGGTCAGCCCCAGGGTGTCCCTGCTGATTCTCTGTAGCTTTCTCTGATCGCTAGCCAAGCCAGAGGACTTCCCTTTTACCACCAAGCTGCTTAGAAGCTGTGATGTGCCTGTTTCACAAACCAAACTGGCTTCAGTCCCCGAATAAACTAACCAGATAGGCAGGCAGATGAGGGAAAGAGAGAGGGTCTCTCCTGGCTGACTCAGTCAAAGGCTGATGTGACGTGGGACGTGCCACAGACTCAGTCCTGAGGAAGCAGGTCCTAGGTTGGAGGTTGTTCTCCAGACTTCAGGGGAAGGCTTTAGGATCTTCCCTCCTCAGAGGTGAGTTTTCCTGATCTCTCTGGAGCTGTCCCCAGCCCCCTTTCTTGGTGCTGACCGATTACGTTCTGCTGCTCATCCTCTCGCTTCCTTGGACTGCTGTCCTGGGGCGCAGCTCTAGCCTGAAGTATTTGAACTTCAGTCTTGCTTTCTGGAAATAAAGTTCTATTTAAACACAGAAGAATTTATTCTTCAAAGAAACCCTCAGTGAAGCCAAACTTTGTGGAGTTAAAAACTTGGCTCTGAGTAGGACACATGCAGACTCTAAGAGGTCGGGGAAAGGTCCCGTAGAGGCTGCGGGTCAGGACAGTTGGGAAACAGGAGATGTAACTGAGTGTATGGGAGTATCTCTCTCTCTCTCTCTCTCTCTCTCTCTCTCTCTCTCTCTCTCTCTCTCTCTCTGTGTGTGTGTGTCTCTCTGTGTGTGTGTGTGTGTGTGTGTGTGTGTGTGCAGAAAGAAAGGGGGAGGGAGAGAATGCATTGTGCATATCTCTGAATGTGTGTATTTCTGTGTGTGTCTCTATGGGTGTGTGTGTGTGTGTGTGTGTGTGTGTGTGTGTGTGTGTGTGTGAATGTAAGTCTCAATGAGGGAAATGAAAGGATTGTTAGGACTAGAAAGCCCTGGAGACCTGAGCTATATATTCAATAACTCTGGTCCTCATGGCCATGAAGATGCTACCAGGCCACCCATGCCTGAGTTCTCATTTCTCTCTCCCCACTTCTTGTCTAGAATGAGGAACATTTTGGCCCATCGAATTGCAGGGGCATCTCAGAGGTCCTTGACTCTACCAAATTAAAAAATATATTTCACCTAGTTACCCCTTGACTTCAAGTGTCAATCTGATCACTGAAGAGGTGGGGGTAGGCATCCATCAGAGAGACAGGCTCACTTGGTGATCATAGGAGGGTACATCTGCACAGGTAGACTTTTTCTCTGGGGGCTTTTTTAAAAGAAATATCCATGCACACATGTGCATACATGTGAGTGCACACACATTCCTCAGGTTGAGCTTAAGCCTTCTTTTCTCATTGGAAACAAGAATTGTATCCAGGAACAAGGGATCTGAAAACAGCTCTTCTTGATCGTTAAGCCCAGGCTTTTTGTGACTCAAACCTAGAAGAACTTTGTTAGCTAGGCCTAGGTCTGAGCTTTGGCTTCTTTCACCACGTGACTCAAGAGAATCAAAGAAGATGCCTCTTAGATGCCGAAGAAACGGGGGCTGATGCTGTGGGCAGGAGGAGTTCAAGGCTCATAACCAGAGTGAGGAAGAAAAAGTGGGGTCTATAGAACTCAGAACAGAGGAATGTGTTTCATCTTTGGGAGACAAGACAGCAACAGAACTATGTGGGGAGGCTGAGCCAGAAGCATTCTGTGGTTTTCTGAAGTCCCCGCACGGAGACAGCCCAGTTCCCTCCTCCTGGAATAGGGCCAGTCCGTAGGGAAGAGCCAGCCTGCAGGATGTCTGGCTCTTAGCAGCCAGAGCCTCACTCCTGTGTGGGTGTTCAGGGATCATTGCCTACAACCCTGTACTTGATAAGAACACAGAGTAAAACACAGGCATCTCCAAAGCCAAGCACGCCCATAGTGGAGAGAGCTCAAGTACCAGAGGCCTCTTAGCAGTGATGGCTTCATGTGTCAGCGCCAACAAGGACACATTGCTGACTTCAAAACCCAGAGACAGCCAAGCTCCATGGCACACTTGGCCTATCACTCAGCACAGAAGGGTGGTGAGTTTGAGGTCCGCCAGCTTCGTGAACCATGTACTGAGGTGGATCTCTATAAAACAACCCAAACCAACCTGCCCATGGCTAAAGGTAGGCACTCCTAAACCATCAAATAGTACCATTTATACCCCAAATATTAAATGCAGTGGTGTTAATCTGTTCTCTCTGGCTTCAAGTCAGGCTAAGTATTAGTCAGGGTTTGAATCAGTTTCACTTGGCTTACACAGTAAACTCAACATAGAGGTTAGAACCCCATTGGAGTCTCTAAGGTAACTGCCTCCCCAAACCCCCACAGACCAGGAAGTTCCAAGCCACCTCTGTGAGACAGTCATTTCCTAGAGCAGTTTTGCTCAGTGTCTCTGACTTCTTTCTTTTTGTAGCTCCAGATCTCACCACTGGAAACAAACACAAATTTCTTTCTTTTGCACTGACAATTCTGAAGGCAAGGTCGCCTAACATGGCCACTTACTGATGTCTCTATGATGAGACCTTCTGTGCACCCATCCTCCACAGAGAACAGATAATGGTTTAGGGTCCTTTCTAATGTCGCCTTCTCATCTGAGGAAGACTTCAGAGTTAGGTCTCAGGATGTCCAGGAGTGCCTTTCCATGTCCTCTGTGTTCCCTTGTGGCTGTCTTGAACACTAAGAGCATCAAGAGGCCCCTGTGAGGTGGCTGATTACCAATTCTTGGTGACAGATTTCACTGGTGATACCTTTAGGTAGAGTTTTCCTGTCCCCACAGCACTCTCAAATGATCACTCAGAAACTTAGTACTAATTGTAAGTGCTCAGCCAATAGCTCAGGCTTATTATTAGCTAACTCTTACACTGTAAATTAACCCATATTTCTTATCGACTCTCTGCCATGTGGCTCATGGCTTGTTACCTCATTTTTTTAGAAGTCATGTTTCCCCTGCATCTGCTGGTGTCTTCTGACGCCTTCCTTCTTTATCTCATCATCATCCTTAGTTTGGTTTCCCATCTATAATTCTTGTCTGATTACTGGCCAGTCAGCTTTTTATTAGACCAATTCAAGTGACAAATCTTTACAGTGGACAAAAGGGTTATTCCACAGCAGGAGTCATCATTCATGACACGGGGCCTTAAAGTGAAACCCAAAGTATGGGTACCCGTGTGCCAGGTACACTGTTTTGCTTTGGGAATCTAGTAAGAGAGGCAGGTAACCAATAGGTGAAATTCAACATGGTGACAAGAGGCAACAGAGTTGGTGTGCCTATGGAAAAGTGCAATAGGGAAGGAAGAATAACCTTTGTCATAGCATACTCAAACTCTCAATAGTTACACCTCTTAGGAGAAAGAGGCCAGAGAAACAAATTTAAAAAAAGAATTAATTTTAAAATGAGTTATTACATTCTCTCCAATATCCTCAAATGTCTAGTTACAGCTCTCTCGCATTTGTATGGAAATGATGCAGAATTGCTTGGATGCAACAACCTGATGAAGGACTAGAAGAACCTGGAAGAGATGGGATGGCAGCTGCCACCACTCTGTTCCCATGGTTCCCAACCTTCCTGTGCCGCCCCCTTTAACACAGCTCCTCGTGTCGTGCTGACCCTCCAACAGTAAAATTATTTTCATTGCTACTTCATAACTGTAATTTTGCTACGGTTATGAACCATAATGCAAATATGTTTGGAGATAGAGACTTACCAAAGGAGTCGTGACCCACAGGTTGAGAATCACCTCTGTAAATTATCCACTTGCTGTTCACTGCTGGCAGGTGTGGACATGTCTCTCTTTTAAAATGCTTGTGTGTGTGTGTGTGTGTGTGTGTGTGTGACTGTGTGTCTGTATGCCAGGTGAATACAGATGCCTTCTTTGGCCAAAAGAGGGGGATGGGTCCCCCAGAGCTGGAGTTAACAGCCAGGGTCTGACCTCAGACCCTTTGGAAGAGCAGGGATGCCCTCCACCACTGATCTGTCTCTCCAGCCTTGCATTTCCTGCTTTTATTAGCATGCTAATTCATATTAATTTTATAGGACAAAAGGTTTGAGTATTATTTTTATATATATCTATAGTGTACTTTGGTCTTGTTCACCTCCTTTGCTTCTTTGCTTTCTGCTTTCTCTCTCTCTTTGCAAAGAATCTATTCTACACTCATGTCCTTTCTAGTACTTTGCTTTAATCCAAATTCAACATAGGAAAGAAGAAGATGGGTATTTATTTTTCTGAGACTACCTTATCTTGCTTAACCTTACATTCCCAACCCCATCAGCTTTCTTTGTTTTTCTGTGGCCGACTAGTCCTCCCTGGCACACATTCTCCTCCTTTTCTCTATGCATCGGTCACTGATGGGCACGGAGGCAGGTTCCATAACGTGGCTGTTGTGACTAGTGCCTCAAGGAACAGGAGCGTGCAGGTGTCTCTTCCAGAATGTTGTGTGAGTTTCCAATTGCAGTCTAACAAGGTGCTTAGGGGGCTGCAGCTATGGCGTCAAGAGTGTGCCAAGCTCCCTGACTGCTTTCGCTCCTGATTTAGGGGGAATTAAGCCCACATGGGTTCCTTTATTCATCTGCATTTGACTCACAACCATGTTTTTTCAAGAGGTGTTAGATGGCCTAGAACCAGGTCTGTGTTCTGTGTACCGTTCCTTGTCTTGACCATTAGAAGTGAGCTGTGGGGCCTTAGGCCTGTCCCCATGCTGTTGGGTATAAAGCTCTTCACTGATGACCACTCTGATAAGGTATCTGATAGGGTCGAGTTTCTAACACAGTGCCCAGTCCACAATAGAGTATAGCCACTGAGTGTCAAAGTCATCTTGTGCCTATTGGGATGACAACAGGTTATTCAACATCTGTAAGAGGTGGCCCATGTGGGCCCAGAAGCTCAATCTCATCCCACCGGTGGGAAACAGGCTGTGAGCCTGGGTCTGTCTGCTACAGTTTTGTTCAGACACTGCTCTTCTGACTCTCAGAGAAGAAACCAAGAAACTGGTTTCAGGCTCTTAGCTACAATGAGGAACCATGTGCCTGAGTGACATCTGTCCTTGGCTGTGCTACAGCCCTGTACTGAGGAGGCATGGATTTTGGCTGGGTGGTAGCCAAGGGGTTGGGGTGTTCTCAGAGTTCCACAGCTTCTAACACACACACTCTCATGGGACCCCAGGTGTGTGGTGTACACAGGCCAGAACCGCTTCCCCTGGGTTTGGCCCAGACCACAATGCATTTGGCCCTTGGCCATTTCCCTTTAAAAGTTAAAGATCGTGAATGTTTTTTAGTGGGAATTTAATCCGCACGTATTTTTAGAAATTTGTTGGCATTTAACTCATGAAAAGGGTGTTTCTGAAGAGGTGTGGGATGGCCTGGTACTCCATCTCTCTGCTCCAAACCTCTAAGCCTGCTTGGCAATTAGCATCCATTGATCTGATGGAGTCATGTGACTTCTCCCAGGGCAAAACCTGAGGCAATCTTCCTAGTCAGTGTTTGTTCTGAGGATGCCATCCTTGGTATATTTAGGGTGTCTTTTATTTTGCTGACTCTGGAGGGGTGGGGCAGGGCAGGTGGAATTTCTGGGGACTTTGGGTTAGGGCCCACACCCTCAGAATCTTGAAGGGCAGAGTAGTTTTCACAGTTGTTGCCCTTGACTCGGACGCAAACCAATGCTCCTTAGGCATCATCTTCTGAGCTGACAGTTGGTTTGGGTATTGACAAAGTGAGAGACAGAGCAGCAAGACGGCCGCCCACGTCCATGGCAGCGGGGGAGGAGGGAGAAGAAAGGAAAGGATAGCCCAGTCCTGTGACTTTGTTTACCAGGACTACAGCTTCTGAGAAGAGTCACTCTGTAACACCTCAAGCAGCAACTCCTCCCAAAGAGTGTGTGTGTGTGTGTGGAGGGGGTGCAGGGCTGGAGCTGAGGTCACTTCTGACAGGTGTGTGGAGAGTGGCTTCAGGGAGGATCAAACTGAACCCCGAGACTTGGGATCTTGTCATCAGACACTGTAGTCTTCCTTGGGATGTTGCAAAGGCAGGCTTCTCCTCTTCCCCCAACCACTTTCACTGTGGAACAGGGAAGGGACTGTGTCCCAGGACTCAGGAAAGCTGGACTTGAGAGCCTGCAGGTGACTCAGCCGCTTAGGATAAAGGTGATGCTGTCTGCAGATGGGAGCTGTCTGGGGGGGATCTTTTCATCTTTTTAAACATAGGACTATAGAACATTAAAAGTCATCTCCTGTTTGATAGACAAACAAAACCAATATATTTAGACTACTTAGAAATGGACGTTTAGATCCTTTGAGAAGGCAGACAGAACGAGACACACATCCTCTGGGCTCCAAATTTTGCCCTAGCCAGTTTCCAGCTGTGGCTTCAGGCAATTTGCTTAGGCTCTCTCTGCTTGCTTCTTGTTTTTGTTTTAATCTGAGATGAAATTATGCTAATACACAGACTCAATATTAAGAAAGGTGCCACCGTTGAACCAAGAACCCACAGGACCATGCAGTACACTGCCCACAACCACCTTAAAGCATATTTTCTTGGAAAACAAAGCATAATTTGAGAACTATGTCACTTGTCAAGGCCTTTTTCTTTACTGTGAGGCGCAAACTACTTTTTACTGGTATTTTTACCTCACAATTGTAAGAAACATCCCCCCCCCCATTTTCTCCCTTTCCTGAGAACCCCAGGGAGGGCTGTGCTCAGGAACAGCAGGGACTTGCCTCAGAGAAACCAGAACAACCCCCACCCACATTCCCCCACACTCCCACCCCCGGAGGAGAGACATTGATGCACTGGGTCCCTCCAGCCATTATCATTTTAATGTTCAAGATGACATTACGCCTAAAAGAAGGGGCTCATAAATTATATCTGATCTTAGAAAGTTTCCCAGCCTTTGTATAAATGACAGATCTATAAAAGAAGACTGAAAATGAATTTCAAATAAAAAAAAAATAATTCTATGTTTTTATGGAAAGCTTTAAAAAAAATCTCAGAACACACTGTTTCTGAGGAGGGTGATTCAGGAAGCACCTGGTAGGAGGCAGGAGCCTCAGAGAAGGAGATACTTGGGCTCTGTCACATTTAAGTGACAAGTCCCAAACTAGCATGCCCAGGAGCCAGAATGCGGTCTCAGGGGTATGAGAAGGAACAGTCTAATTATCTACAAGGAGGTCCTTGCACTTGGGGTGTATTGCAAATGGTGGCTCACAGGCTTCCATAGGCTTAGAGACTGATGGACTGCGGGTGGAGTTAGGGCCGTCTTCTTCACATCTGTTTACAGTAAAGACTTGGATGGAACTGAGTAGAAACATGCAGTTTCCCTCCTGGGCTTGCATGCTAGACTACAGAAGGTCAGGGATCATCTTGGGAGAAAACGTACCTGAGATGTCACTTCCCCCAGCAGTGTGGGGGCATTGAAACCAGTCTGGAGGCCTGGAGCAATCTCTAGTGAAACCGGGCAGAAAAGCATCTGGGTAGGAGGTGCAGAGAATTGGAAAGGAAGGGGGCCTGTCCCCAAGTCCAAAGGGCTAACGTAGAGGTTACTCTGAGTAGGACACCTGTGTGAGGCCCGGTGACATCAGCAGGATGCTGGTCCTGCCAGGGGACGTTGGTTGCTGGAACCAATCAACTGGGTCGTTTGTGATGTAAGAAGAGTGGAGTATGGGGAGCGATGGACACCTAGACTCTGGCTGTGCCTGCATTTCACTGGCCAGTGTTCTGGGTGACAAGTCCTGAGATCAGGCTGCTATGGGTGTGGCAGGGGCACCCAGGCTGTGGAGTTTAGTTTGAAGGGGCTCAGGCAACATGAGAACAGGTTCCCAGGCACACAGAAATGCTGTTAGGGCATCCAGAGTTGCGGAGGGAGGGCCACTGGAGTTGTTGCTAAGAGGGTGACGGACTGGGGGGCCAGGGGAGAAAGACCTGAAGCTGCAGCTGCAAATGGGCTTCCTGAGTTCAGCAGGCGGCACTCCCAATTCTGGGACTAGAATAGAGTCACTGAGATGGGTGTCCCCATCAATCCAGTTCTTCACCCCCTGATCCTGAGGGTACCTTCACTGCTGCACCCCACCCTACTACCCCCCACAGTCCTGAGTGTCATCCAGCGCATCCCACACTGGCGTGCAGTGCTTCAAGCCAGCTATTCAGTGCATGAGATGGGTACCCTTCTCCTCCAGATGTCTTCCTTAAATCTGTTCTCAAAGGAACAGAGGCCCCATGATTGGAACAGAACTCATCATGGTTGAGAAATTCTTACCTCAGTTTCTCAGTAAACCCTGGCCAAAGTAAGAGTTTGGCAAACTCTGGAGTAAGGCAGTCTAGTTTTATTTAGCCAGTTGATCACTTCTCAGGCCCACAGGATCACAGGGTGGGTGCCACGCCTTTTCTCAATATCATTCCTGTCATCTTTTCCCACAATAACCTTCTTTTCTCGCTTTGTTTTCTGATTGGCCCTCCATAGCTACGGATTTTGGATTCCGTGGGATTCACGCAACCACAGTGGACAATAATTTTTAAAATTGCATCTGTGCTGACCCTGTTTGAATTTCTTTCTTGTTATCTCCCAAATAACACACTGTCTCCAATTTCCACGTCACTTACCGTGCATTTTCATCGGTCACCCAGAGAGGATTTAAATCTACAGGAGCCTGTGCGTAGGTTATGTGTGACCACTGTCCATGTTATGAGAGGAACTTGAGTGTCTGTAGGTTGGTATCCACAGGTATCCCCAAGTCCATCAGCTATCAGGCTAGAGAGACGACTTTGGCCTGTTGTCTGTCTTCATACATAAATCAGAGTTTAAGCTTCATTAAGATAGGTATAGGCAGACCAAGGAGGAGGAGATGTTAGAGGCACCTGTACGCGAAGGATTCTGCTTAAGCATACATATACTGTGAGGACTTAAGCCAGCATGCTCCCACCAGGCTATATGAAGCAATTCCAGGACCAGGCAAAGGCTGCTTTGCTGCTAACCCTGGCAATGATGGTTCCTGGGAACCATCCAAGACCCTTAGTTTTCAACACCCACAGCTGGTTCATCCAAGCTCACCTTACTACCCTTGTCTTGCTGGGTGTGGTGACCCAGACTTGTGATATCAGTATTCAGGAGGATTGAGAGTTCAAGGCTAGCTTAAGCTATAAAAACAGGTCCAGTCTCAAAAGCAGCAAGAGCTTTTAAAATCAAAAGATCTCGCCTGTCTCTTTAATTGCAAACTTTGCCCTGTTCTACTGGCCCTGCTGCCTGGGAGAGCTACCTTGAAGTCCTGCTCGGTCTTGGCCCAAATGTCCTTCCCTTGGTGAGCAGGTAAGTATCTGTGTCTCAGTTTCTACCCGTAAAGGCACAGTCACACTGCAGGGCACACACTAAGGACTGTAAGGCTTCTTATCTAACCACCTCTTTAAAAGCCCTGAATCCAAAGAGGGTGGTATCGGAGGTACCAGGAGCTGGGGCTTCAACATAGTGTGTGTGTGTGTGTGTGTGTGTGTGTGCGTGTGTGTGTGTGTGTGTGTGTGCGTGCGTGCGTGTGTGTGTGTGTGTGCGTGCGTGCGTGTGTGTGTGTGTGTGTGTGTATGTGTGTGTGTGATAGCTTGACCCATGACAACACTCTAACTATTTTTCCCTATATCACTCTTTCTCATCTGGCCAGGTCAACTCAAAGACCCCATCTTCTTTTCTGTCTCATCCTTACGTGTGGTCCTTTCTTAGGTTCATTCCTCCTTCTTCCTTCTTCTCCTTGACCCTCTTCTTCTTTAGGTAAGTACCACTTTCCATCTGTTGGACACTTGCTGTAGCATCTCAGCCTCTCATAAGAGGCAATGGCTTTGTCACTGTGTTGCTTGAGTTGGGGAGGATGGTTCCACCAATCTGTATTTTGGGTGATTGGACCAAAGTTCAAATCTCAAGCTGCTGGGTACCAGCGATTTTACTCTACTCAAAACCCAGCCTCCTGCCCTGCCCCGAGAAGACACTCTGCACACAGTGGGTACTATGCAAATGTATGCTAAATGAGTGGACACATGTTGAGTCGCCAGGCCATTTAAAATATGTTTAAAATAGCAGAGAGTAAGGGAACCTGGTGGTTTGCGTCCCAGCTATTCGCACGTGTGACAGTTGCCGCAGACACACCAAACAGTGCATTTGTTAGTGGTCTTCGGGTTAATTAGTAGGTGCGCGCCCGCTGCTGAAGAAATGAGACCTCATTACCCTGTCGTTTTTATTTCCAGTCTGACATTTATGAAAGGTGAGCAGATATCTTATCTATAAAAGCAGCCAGTCACCACGGAACATCGCCTCGACAAAACCGCCTCATCTACTGTTGGCTTTCTGGTAGTCTCCACTGCTACGTTTTTGGAAAGACTCCTTTAAAACATGAAGGCTGGGATTGCAGAGGGGAGGCGGCGACTTGGCAACCCCATCAAAGCTGCACGAGGAAGGGAGATGTCTCTGCCTTGGCACCAACCTCCAGATTCTGCCCTCCCTCCTTCTGGGTGTCTGCTTTCCTTCACTGAGACCCTTGGCTGGTCAAGGGGCAGGATGCCGCGAAGAATTCTTTTCACCCTCTGGGTGGACGCATCCGAAATTCAGAGACCTTGAGCTCCAGCAGGGACCAATGAGCCCATGAGTACAGCTCAGCCCCTCACATCTGCTTGCCTGACAGGGTCACAACATTGAGTTCTAAGGAGAGGTTGTTTTTTTCTTTTCAGTTATGTATTTTTTTTCCTCCCAACTGTACCTTCTATTTTTAAAATTAAATTTATATATTTTTTCTTTATGTATGTGTTTGTTTATTTTAGCTTGACCTTCTAGGTACCTTATCCAACCCAATAAGTGGTTTTAATGCCTAATGATATGTAAAGCTTTCAGATGTAATGAGTATATGTCACCCCCAGCTTTTCCCTAGAGACCATGAGCCTCCACAACGCAGCAGCGAAGAAGCGGTCACACCAAAGAGGTCACGATAGCTGCCTCTTGATGTAGCAGGACTTCCTCATGTGACCGGGGTGACACAGGACTTTCCACAGAAGCAACCTTGCCAGGGACAGTTACTTGTGCGTCAGTTGGTCAGTAAAGCTGACTGAGACCTCACGGGGACACTTGTGTCATGGCCACGCTTGATTCAAAGTGTCTTATGCCCAGTGTTGCACACCATCCCTTTGAGGCCCATGTCACTGTCCCACTCGAGTGAGGATTTGAACTCAGCTACCCAGACGGCTACTCCAGCATACTTACCCAGGTTATGTGGCCCTTCAAGAAACTACTGAACATTGTGACTCATGGCAAGTTAAGGCTGAAATCTTCTGTCCTCACTCAATGCTTTCAGGAGAGAGCTGGTCCCTGGTTTATTTTGCTTCCCTCTGTTAATCCTTCTCTCTTCAGTAACAGATACTTAATAGAGGCCCAACTAATCCATATTCAATGGAGCCAAGAGGGAGCACTTTAGGCAACCAGGGAGTGGCTAGTTTACCCTCAGCCCCAAGTAGTCTTCCGCCCAAATGGAGCTAAGCCTCCTCCCTTCGCCAGCAGCATTAATATAGGCCCCAGTTTCCTCAGCTAGAAAGGGGGCAGAGCCCGTGTTTTGCTGCAAAGTTTGAAAGAACTAATTCAACGGGGTTTAATAAAGAGAGCTCAGACTACATGGGGCTCCCCAGCAATAAGTGTTATTTTATTTTTAAATAAAATGACAAGGAGTTTTCAATAATACTCAATTTGTGTATCAGTGCCAACTGCCTTTGCTGACTCGGCCATTCTGGGGTCAGTTAGCCAGAGGGTGTGTCCGGACCTCCCCCTGTGTGCTCTGAGGAGGACTGGGTCATGAGAATAATGGGTCTTTTTGTGCTTGAAAATTTAGAATCTACTTTAGAATAGAAGATGCAGATCATCAAGGGCTGCTAGATCTGGAGGGTCACCAGCTCGGAAACTGATTGCCCAAATCAGAGACCAATGTTTGGTTTCACCATGCTCCTGGAATTCTGCTAAATGGGGTTTCAGCATTCCAAGATTTGGGTTTGTATGCCTGTGCCCTGTGAGAGACAATTCTGAAGCAGTAAACTCTCCGACAACATGCTCTCTTAACTCCGCTTCCCCAACCTACCATAGTATCACCCTTATCACCTCATCCTGTCGTACTTCCTACATGCCCCTGCTTCCAGACTGACTGTTTCTGGTATCCCCATTCTTTGCCTGAAAAACCCCCAACCAGAAGTTCTGTAAAGGAGTAGTTGACTCTGGAACCAGAGCATGGAAGAGACAAGGGGAGCCGGGAGCCCTGTGTCTGGAAAGCAAAACAGAGATCCAAAGCCGGAGGAGGTGTGTCAGAGTCGTGAAGAAGTCAATGGGAAGATTTAGCTGGTAAAGCTGCCATCCCTGTCAGCATCACAAGACAACCCACAGAATAAGAGGAAGACCTGTGAGACCATCCTGAGCTAACGAAGTGACTGAGTTCTGCTGAACTTGCTGCCCCTGTATCCTACTGGGTCCTCCAGAGAAGCATCCCACTTGGCACCTAGTCATTCTCCATGTTTGAAGAATAACAACAACAACAACAAAAAGAATATCAAGCATTTTATGTTCTCGGAGTTTTTCTTTAACCTGGGGGCATAGCTAGTGCCCATTGTCAGTGTCCTCTGTGCTTTGTGTGTAGTTCTTTTCTGATCCTCCCTACACTTACCTCCATGTGTGTCAGTGAATCCGTGTCTCTCTGGAGTGTGATATACCCAGAGAGCAGGTCAACACACTAACCTCCTGCGTGTGTAATGGATACTGCTGAGAACTCTGGCCTGGAGAGGAGAGGCGTGGCGTCTGGCTCACTGCCTTCTTCCTCCCAGCATTCTGTTCTGTTTACTCCGCCTACCTAATTTTCTGTCCTATCAAAGGGCTAAGCAGTTTCTTTATTAATTAACCAATGAAAGCAACAGATAGATAAAGACATTGCCACATGACCTGGCTTTCGTAGGTATTTGGTAAATTTGTATTGTGTGCGTAGCTGAGGGGATGGATGGGTGGATGACTACAGAGAGAGTGCTAAAGAGATCCTTTCAACTCTTTGGTCTAGAACGCAGCACAGGTAAAAGTGAATGAATGAAAAGCAATGAGACCAATCTTCGCAAAGTCCTTGGGGCAACTGGAGAGTGATTCTCCGTATGAGAAGGACAGAGATGGGAACAATGTGCTGTTTCTAAATGGAAATCTTATCTTGAGACATGAAAATCCAGAGGTGAGTGGTATTCACATTAGAAAGCTGGAGTCTACTGCCCACTGTGCTCAGTGTGGTCCACCCATCCATTCTGAGAACTGTCCTATCAGATGGGCACTTCTTTTCATCCTGAGATTGACCAGGGATGGTAATGACAGGAAATAAGCTCAAAGTAAGAGTAGGGGGAGGTGTTGAGAGGAGGCAGATCCCCTAGGCTGACGACTTTCCTACTTTACCCATTTAGTGACTCTGTGCCAGATGCTGCAAGAAGAGGGGACCCCATGGAAGAAGGGTGCACATGGAAAGGAAGAACTTTCAAAGTTGGAGAAGGAAGCAGCATTTCCCCCAAAACATCAGGGCTTCCCAGAGATTCTGAGGAGCCCCTGAAAATGCTGAAAGGGAACAGTGTCTGGGCAGCAGGAAATGGAGGCCATGTGACCCTTCCATATGACCCCAACTTGGAAGCTGTCTTTTTCAATAGAGAAATAAGATATTGTTTGCATTTTTTTCTCATGACACAAAAGAAAGGTAAATTAATCCTCTTAGAGCAGAGGTTTTTTTTTTATTACATTCTGAGTAATTTCCTTTGGAAAAAAAAACATTTTTTAAGAGACACTGGCAATAAAACTAGATTCTCCCACATCTTAGATGAAAACGTGTGTCATTATTCATGTATAATCTGATTCCAGATGACTCCGTGTTTATAGTTGGCTTTTTTTTTTGTATTTGTTATGTAAGCAAGAATTAATACATCCAGGCACGAAAGAAATAGATTAAATTATTTTTACTGCTTCTCTTTAGGACATGCAATATGTCTCCTTTAACTTTCAATGACATGCAAAAGAGTCAGGGAAAAACACGAATAAATACCTATAGAAACAAAGACAAACATCAAGCAGGCGGCGATACGTGCTGGGGGGGGGGGTTGCCTTGCTTTGCTTCCTGCTGGCACCTGCTTCGTCCCCAGATCCAGTGCATGCCAGGGACCCTGCCTTGCTGTCTCAGAGAGCCTCTTAGTTGAGCTGAGAGCAAGATGAGCCTCCAGATGTGTATGCTTTCTGTACACCTTGAGTTGGGAGCTTCCAATGAGGGGAAAATCCTAGTTTTCCCTGGTTTTCACATTTTCAACCTAGACAGTGGCGTGCTAATGCAAGTGTGTGCAAACAGTCTTGGGGGGTAAATTTCTGCTAATCCCAAGAAACCTATCAGAGAACTTGAACAGCCTTGCTTCACTTCCTGGTTACTGTGAACAATACTCCAGCAAGCATTGAATCGCTCATAGCTCTTCAAGATTCCAGGCCAGCAAGATGAATGAGTGAGAAAAGGACCTTGCCACCAGGCCAGAGGACCCGAGTTCAATCCCTGGGCCCATGTGGTTGAAGGTGAGAACTGATTGACTCCTGAAAGTTGCCTTCTGACCTCCACATATGCCCCTTGGCACACAGACATGCACTTGCCCACTACGTACCTACACATGTGCGTGCATGCGCAGGCACACGCGCGCGCGCGCACACACGCGCACACACACACACACACGAACAGTTGCATTTTATACAATAACTAATGGAAAATCAAAATTTTCATTGAACAGCTGTCGTTTATACAACAGCTAGTACAATATTTTCATTTTAATTTGTGCGTGTATGTGTATGGCATGTGTGTATGCTCACAAATGGACCTGTAGGATGGTCACAAAATTAACTTTCTATGATATTTATTTATTACATTTGTGTGCACAGTGCAGTTATGCGTGTGGGGAGTGTTCACGCCTCTGAGTGTAACTGTTGGAGCCAGGGATCAATATTAGATGTTTTCCCAGCCACTCCTTATTCATGCAAATTATTACTGTTGTTATTGTTATTATTATCACTATCATTATCACCATTGTTACAGAACCTGGAGCTCATCAATTGGCTAGACTGACTGGCCAGTGAGACTCTGGGGTCCTTCCATCTCTGCCTCCCTGCGCTAGGATTGCAGGTATGTATGGCCACTCTCAGTCTTTTTTTAAATACAGAAGCTGGAAACGCAAATTCAAGACCTCACGTTTGAGCAGCAAGCATTGACTTGATGAACCCCAGGCCCCTCTTCTTAAATCTGAGAAGCTTCTGTACTATTTTCAAAGTGGCAGTACCAGTTTTCATTCTACCAAGAAGGAACAAGGGGTCCTTCTTCCCGCCAGAGCTTGTTTATTGACTGCTGTCTTAGCAGGTGTGAGGCTGTAACTCACTGTAGCTTTGGTCGGTATTTTCCTGCAGGTGAAGGGCACAGAATCCCCCTGCATCCACTTGTCGGTCACTCACTTGTATTCTTCAGAGGAGCATCTCCTTAAGGCCATTTTTATTTTTATTTGTTTTTATTTTTTGGTTTTCTGAGACAGGGTTTTTCTGTGTAGCCCTGACTGTCCTGGAACTTGCTTCATTGACCAGGCTAGCATTGAACTCACAGAGATCTGCCTGCCACTTCATCCTGAGTGCTGAGGTTAAAGGTGTGTACCACCACAGGGGGCTTCAAGGCCATTTTTAAATCAGTTTATTTATGTCTGCTATTGAGTTGAAGTAGCATCTTTTATATTTTGGGAGTCAGATAGTCGTGAAATGCATGATAGAATTCTATGCAGGCTTTAGAAGGAAATCCCACACTATGTCATGTCATGGGTGACACTCTAGGACAGCTTGCTAAGTGAAATTAACCAATCACAGAAGAAAGAAAATGTCTTATTTACTTATATAAGTATGTCAGATAACTTAGGAGTTTAAACAATAGACTCAGAGAACAGAATAATGGTCACTGGGGCTTTGGAGGGAGGAGACCATTGTTAATCAAGGGCAAAATGTTTACTTTCACCAGATGATTCAGTCTCAGAAATGTGCTGGGCAGCGTGGAGTCATCAGTTGCTGTGGGACAATGGTCTGTACCCCGTCACTTGTATTATTTTTTAATAAAACGCTGATAGGCCAGTAGAAAGGCAGGAAGTATAGGCAGGGTGACCAGGCAGGAAGTAAAGGCTGGGCAACGAGAATTCTGGGAAGAGGGAAGTTTCAGACTGCAGTCATGACCCAGCTTCCAAGCCACGTGGCGAACACAGAGAAGAATAATGGGCTAATTTTAAGATGTAAGAATTAGTTATTAAGAAGAGCTTGAGATACTAGACCAATCAGTTTATAACTAATGTAGACCTCTGTGTGATTTCTTTGGGACTTAATGACTGCAGGAACTGGGCAGGATAGAAATCTCAGTCAACAATCAGTCATCAATGGTGTATTATAAACTAAAAACTTTGCTAAGTGGCAGGTATATAGGGTTCTTTTGTTTGTTTTTTTCTTTTAATCAAGGTAAAATAAAGCAACATGATCTCACTGCACACTGGAAACTTGAACCAAACGGCTTAGGATGTGAATTTTAGGGGTGAAGTCTTGGGTGGCGACTTGTGTCCGTACCACACAGAGTGAATGTCTCTTTAAATCTAGAGATCCCTCTCTTTCCTCACTGTAGGTTCAGCCCAGATATGCCCTGATGTGACTACCTTTTCCGGAACCCTTTTTCCACAGATCCCATTAACTTACACTTGGCTTGATTCATATGTATAGTTCTGTATGCATAAAGTTCTTTTAAAAAATCTCTTTCTACCTCTTTAATTCATTTGTCACACGTTGTTCCCTTGTGGCTTTGATTATAAGAAAAATACAGAAGCCTTTTGAAAGTTAATGCAGAAATGAGACAGCAGCACTTTGACAGGGCTTATCAGCTGTGGGAGTAATAGGGCTGTAAAGTGTGACCTTATGAATTCCGAATACGATGGCCTCTGGGATCTTGCGGCCCCTCCCTCCCCGGGTCTCACCATTCTGTCAGTCCCTCAACTATCTTTGAAGAGATAAACTGGCTTCTTTTCCTCTCCGATTCAAATAAAGTACACTCCTTGTCATCTGTCGGTAGGTTACAGGCTAGAAGACAGCTGGACCTTACACAGCTGGGCGCCACCATGGACCTGCAGGGGAACTGTGTGGGGAACTTCCCAAGTCTTGAGCAGGTGCCTGCTCTGCCCCCAGAAGCCTCTTTGTCCTTACTTCCAGGGCCCAGCTTGGAGCCCTGTGAGAGGGGCCCTGCTTTGGGCACTGTGTGCTCGAGTGTGCAAGCACAGTTCATGACCTCTGGTTCTCTGCTGACCATGCCTCTGCCCACTGTGAGGAGAGTTTAGGTTTGTGTCCACCTCTTCTCTTCTAGACTCCCACGGGGCTGTTTAAGACTTTGGGTATCCTGTTTCCGGTTGTGTACTTCTTTCCTTGGTCTGCCCTTCTGAAGAGAGATGGCATCACCAATGAGTGTCTTCAGCGACAGAAGGCAGAGCTACGGTTTAGATCTGGAACATCTCCCATGTGTTAAACGCATGATCCCCAGTGTGGTTCAATTGGGGCCTAATGAAAGGTATCCAGGTCATTGTGGATATGCTCCTGAAGGGAGGACCCAGCTCTGCTTCTTTGCCTCTTTCCTGGGTATGAGACAGATGACTTTGTTGTTATGTCATAGGACCCAAAAGTCAGAGAGCCAACTCACCATAGACTGAACCTGTTAAACTATGCCAGCCTCTGGTATCTGTTTCGGTCATGTGCAGAAGAGTAGTATCAGTTTTTAACTGGACTGGGGTTGATAATGGGTACAGGGTGCAGCTGTGTCTGGAACCCATGGAGACTGACCTTGCATGACAAGGGTCTTTGTGTGCTCTTCAGCCCTTCAGGTGTCCATCACAACCCCATCAGGCTTTCTTACTGTCCTCGTTTCATAGGAAAAGAAACTGATGAAAGTGTGTATGTGTAAAATTGTGAAAGAATATTTTTTTTAAATAAAAAAGTGAATGTACTTGGTTTCTCTTGGAGTTTCTGGTGTGCTATTGGTCTATACTGATCCTTTGCTTTACATTAGGGAACAAATAGGAGCATGAAGTGAAGTTTAGGGATGGCTTATTTTTCTAAGGGTTGGCTTCTGTATTGATCTGTTTATGGAGTGCATATCCCTTTCCTAATTAATATCTAAGCATAATAAAATGAAAGCTCCGCTACAAGTTTTTAAAAAGAAAGAAACATGGAACCCAGAAGAGTCATGGAGGTGATGCTAGTTTGTTACCAGGAGTGGGAATCTAAAGAATCAGGTCAGATTTTATTGAGACAATGATGATACTGACTGGGAGCTCCAAAGTCAGGTGGCACATGTAATGGTTTCCATCGGAAATGCCCCTGACAGGCCCATGTGGATACTTGGTTCCCAGCTAGTGACCTATTTGAAAAGGCTGTAGCGTGACACTATTCACCTTAGATAGGGAACCAACATATCCACAGTAAGGGTTCCATCAACCTGGTGAATCAGCGGGGTTTTTTGGGGGGCTATGTGCTGGATTATGAGTGAAGAGTTACCTATAGCACCAGACACAACAAAGCTACATCACCAAAAGCTCACCCTAACATAGATAACAGACAGCTCAAGAGGGCTGGAAACCTTGAGCCTACTGCATATTTTGCAGGCAGATTGACAGGACTGGTAATGTTGCTTTCAGGTCCGAGTCTCTTCAAGCAGCTTGGCTGGCCTTTACTTTCCCCAGACACTTATTTTGGCTAAGAGTCAGCCTTGTTGACAGAGCTCATCTGGTCTCTGGTGTGAGAGTGACTCTTAATAGTCTTACTGCTTTCTCTGGGGAAGGAGGGGCCTAGTTGCTATGCTGAGTTTCAGGGACTTCCTGATACCTTTCAATTGTTTGTTTCCTGCATTTAATGGATGGAATGTTTCACCTCTCTTTAAAACACCAGAGGTCTTCCCTCCATGAAGGAGGTTTGTTTTGGCGTTAACTGCTAAGCAACAGGAGGTAGGTCTAGCTGGAGGAAGTGGGTACCTGAGGGGACCTCCTGGAAGTAATATTATTCCTGGCTCCTTCCCATCATACCATCTGCTTCTTGATATGTCAGGAGGCACCAACTCATGCTCTCACAGCTACAGAGAAAACCCTTCTAGTCACCTAGTCTTCTTCATCATGGTGAACTCTCCCCTTTGGAACTGTGTTCTTCACATAGAGCTCAGAGATGTGTTTTGTCACAGATGAGAAAAGTAACCAATGCAGTGCAGTGTCTAGTGAGGTACTACAAGAGCAGGGACAGCCATTGTCCATCTGATGCAGGCAGCTGAGTTCATTCCTTCTTGCCTCCTTACCTTGTCCTCTTGTCCAGTACCTGAGGAGATGGCTTCTTTAGTTAGTCCATCAACTGAAATGCTTCTTCCTTCCAGAATTGTTCTAAACACCACTAGAAACTCTGTGGAACTCTGGTACACCATGGCCCAGAAAAAAACGTTGTGCAAATGTGACCATCACAGCCTGTCGGAACCACTTCAGCTTTCCGAGTGTCCTGTCGTTGTGGGGCAGGGGACACTCACGCAGTTGTTTGATAGTGAGTTCATTCTGGGCCCCAGGAAAGCTAAGTTAGCAGCTGAAAGCACAGGGGGATACAACAACTTCACCAAGTCCTGGGTCATCCAATATGGTGGCTACTAGGTTCTTCTGACTTTCAAATCTCAACAAATCAAAATGAAATAAAATTAAACTACAGCTCCTCCGTCACACTAACCACATTGCAAGAGCCTGATAACGTTCCCCCCTTTTTTCTTTCTTTCTTCTTTCTTTCTTTCTTTCTTTCTTTCTTTCTTTCTTTCTTTCTTTTTATTTCCTTCTTTCTTTCTCTTCTTCTTCCTCTTTCTTCTTTTTTTTTTTGCCTTTTTCACAAGTATCACATGAGTTTTCTGATATAAACAGGATAAGAACTCATGAGTCAATAAATTTTGTAAACTTTTGTTTGATTGAAAGTTAAATTGTGGCTAGATGTGGTGGCACATGTCATCCATCTAAGCACTTGGGAGCAGAAGCAAGAGGATCAGGAGTTCAAGGTCATCCCTGGATCCATAACAAGTTGGAGGCCAGCCTGGGCTCCCTAAGAATTTGTCAAAATAAAACAACAAAAAGTTAAATTGTAGCTAGATGTGGTGGCAGATGCCTTTAATTCCAGCACTTGGGAAATTGAGAAAGGAGGAGTACAAGTTGGGGCCAGCCTGGGCTACATAATAAGACCCTGTCTGGCAACAAGAAAGTCAGATGTGCCTTTGGCTATTTAAGGCATATAATTGCTATTGTGCCTTTCAATCTTCCAGCAGTTTTGGAGGAGCAGTAGAGCTCCATATTCTTCGGAAAGCCAGCTGCAATCTGACAAATCGGGTTTGCTCAAGAGTGCGAGCTGGGGAGGACGGGAGCGATAGGGAAGCCTCACAGTTGAATTTTTATTCTTGTCAAAGCCCCCAACACAGGTACAGGTGGCATGACCCATACCAGGCACCTCTGGGTGACATCTAGGGGTGCCCAGGCAAGCTCGCAGTCACATATTGCTCAAATGTCTGGCTTAAAGAATGCAAAGGACTGGAGAGCAACCCAGGGGTACAGCGCCTGCGAGCACACACAAGGTCCTGTGTGCTATCCCTGGCAACTGGTCCCCAAAAGAGACCAGGAGAAAAATAAAAACTGCATTGTTTTAAGTCACTAAGTGTTGAGCCATGTCTCACGCAGCAGCAGCCACCAGAACCGAATTTCTCCAAGACAGTAACAGAATAATTCTGTCAATCAGCCCTAGCTTGGAGTCTCTTTTGAATCTCAAAAGAAAAGCAAAACAAAATGTTCCAGATATGCTGATTGTTCATAGATGGGGGAGGGGATAGTGCAGCTGACTCATGCCTCTATCAGGAAAGGGGACACACACACACACACACACACACACACACACACACACACACACACACACACGGCTGTCGCCCTCACCTCCATGTGGCCTGGTAGGCTGAAGCCTCAGCTCCATCTTAGCTATTGGCTAGAGAAGTCCCTGCTCGATGGCCATGAGAAGTTCACACCATGACTGCTGGCTTCAACAGATCAGGGAAGATGCAAGAAGAAGATGAACAAGACAGAATGTGCAGACTTCTGTAACCTAGCCCCGGGCAACACCACTTACCATTTCTGCAGACTTGTTCATCAGAAGCAAACCCCTAGGTCCTGCTCACACCCACAGAGGGATGAGTAACAGGAGGAGGCCATTATTAGGGGTCATGATGGAAGCTGGTGATGGCATTGACCTTCCAAGTGTCTAAGAGAGCTGCTAATGTTAACTGATGACCAGCAAGGTTTCCCACACACCTTTGTATTTTACAGGATGTATGACCATCACAAATGAAATAGGAAATGCTACCATCTGCCTTCCTGGGCATCTATTTTAGTTGACTGGTGCCATTACCCTTCCTCCTGTGGGCTCGTTTTGGAGCAGTTCATGTAACATCTCTAAGACACAGACGGCTCATGCTGGACTTTTCATGTGGTCACTCCCAGGAGCTGCTTTCTCAGCCAGCCTCAGGTTCCTGCCGTGTTTCTACCAACTGCTGATGTCAAAGGACCCCAGACCGACAGCAGTGCCCCAAGGACCACTCTGGTCTCTTCATCCACTGATGCGCTGAAGGAGCACATGACTGAACTTCTCTTATTGCAGCAGCCATTGTACCCCTCCTCCCAGATGCAGAGAGAGGTGTAATCTCCCAGTGCAGCAGGGAGGGAAGGCTCAACATGCATGCTTGGGTGTTCACAGTAAATTCCACTCCTCATAGTTATCAGCTAAGGGTCTTTGTTTGTTTGTTGTTGTTTGAGACAGGGCTTCTCTTTGTAACAGCCCTACCTGTCCTGGAACTAGCTCTTGTAGACCAGGCTGGCCTCAAACTCAGAACAGAGATCCACTTGCCTCTGCCTCCCGAGTGCTGGGATTAAAGTCGTGCGCCACCACCACCTGGCTTCAGCTAAGGTTATAAGACTCTAGAGCATCATGGGAATAACTTCTTAGCTACCTTTTGTTTTGTTTTGTATTGTTTTGTTTTGTTTGAGACAGGCTTTCTCTGTAACTTTGGAGCCCTACCTAGAATTCCCTCTGTAGACCAAGCTGGCCTCGGACTCAAAGATCTGCCTGTCTCTACCTCCCCAGTGCTGGGATTAAAAGCCTGTGCCACCAACAACTTCTTAGCTTCTTTTTATTTTTTTTAAATTTATTTATTTATTGAGGATTTCCGCCTCC
>NW_004949113.1:5350488-5373147 GCF_000317375.1 Microtus ochrogaster
TACAAATGGATGGAAATAGAAAACACTATCGTGAGTGAGGTAAGCCAGACCCAAAAAGAGGAACATGGGATGTACTCACTCATATTTGGTTTCTAGCCATTTTTAAAGGACAGTGAGCTTATAATTCGCAATCCTAGAGAAACTTCTTAGCTTCTAAAACAATGTGAAACAGTGAGAAAATCATCATAGAACCAAAGTCTTTCCCTCAAAGATCCCATTAACTCCAATGTTAAATTTCTCTTAACAACACAAGGCTGTCCGGTGTGTACCTTGCAGGCTCTCAAATAACAGCATCAACAGCAAAACCAACACATTGGACTCTTTGTTCTGCAGTGGGCAAGGTTGTCATTGCTTCACGTGAGCACCAGATGAAGTGCCTGGCTTGGTTTATTGGCTTTTCCTACCAAAATATGCTTACTAGGTTACTTTACCATACGGCATAGCCACTAGCCCTCATATGAGTTAAATGTGAAGATATGGTCTTACTATTATTTTAGTCTATTTTCTATTAATATAATGAACTACTGAGTGCTGGTGGTATAGAGAAAGTTGTCTTTAGCCTTCAGCTGTTGAGTCTGCATGTCTGATCATCATGGAGTTGGCTCTGGTGGATCATGCCTGCAGGATCTCATGATGGAAGTGTGGGAAAGCAGGAGAGACTACACGGGACATGACACAGGGGCCTTGCTTGTTCTTTTATTGCTATCTACGGGTTTCACAGTAACCATCTTCTTCCCAGGACAGTGTCCAGGCAACCAATCTCCGTGTACAGAACTCCATCTCTTCAAGTGTCTATCACTTCCTAACATCACTAAACTGAGGACCAAACTTCCAACAGACAAGTCCTCGGGACACACTCAACTCATACCAAGCTGTAAGAAATGAGTGTTCGTGAACACTCCAACAGAAGACCAAAAACCAATCAAAACGTGTATCCCAGTCCCAGCGGATACATCTACAAAACACCCTAGCACCTAAGGATCAGGAAACATTTTGGAAGAGATATAGAAGGATTGCAAGATTTGGAGGATCAGGGAGTTTGCTGTGAGATTGTGTCTCCTAGGAATATCAGAAGCCATGGTCATGAAGTCTCACTAACATGAGTTGACAAATGTGAGCTAAACAAGGATGACACCAATGGACAAGATGGGGAAAAACTCACAGGACTCCATCCTATAAAAGAATTTTAGGCAATGGAGGAAAGCTGGGAGCTGGAGAAGTGGAGTTCCCCAAGAAGAAGTACACCAATAAGTTTTCCAGTATTAAATGATGAGCCCTGAAAACATACATACAAATAACGTTATGTGAGCTGAACACATTATATTTAGGAATATATGTGAAAATATATATATGCATATAATATCAGTTAGTGAGAAAAAGAGATCATGAATTTGGAGGGAAGTCGGAAGGGCATACGGGAGAGCTTGGAGGGAAGGAAGGGGAAGGAGAAAGGGAATTATATTACAATCTCAAAAATAAATTTAACAATAGCTGATAGAGGAGCAAATCATAATCACACCATAACAAATTTCTATCAGAAATAAAAAACAAATCAAAGTCCCCAGGATGGGTCGATGGGTAAAGAGATACTTGCTGCCAGGTATCTGGGACCCACATTGTGGGAGGGAAGAACCAGCTCCTACAAGCTGTCCTCTGACCTTCACTTGTCCACCATGGTTTAGATTCACAGTGTGTGTGCACATTCAAAGAATACATATATATATATATATATGGCAACAAAAGTAATGAAAGATACTCATGCAGTAAGAAATGCTAATTAAAAAATTGGATGTGATGGCATATGCCTTTAATACAAGGCACTCGGGAGGCAGAGACAGGAGGATTTCAGTGAGTCTGAGGTCAGCCTGGTCTACATAGCAAGCTCCAGGACAGCCAGAGCTGTGTAGAGAAACCTATCGCAAACAAAACCATCCACAAAGAAAAAAAAAAGGAAACTTCCATACAGGAGGCAAAAGAGAAAGGCAGGGCTATTTGAGGGACAGACAAGAGAAAAAAATCCCTTACCCAAGTCTGGTTGAAGCCTTTTTCAGATGAGATTTAAGAATCCTAACCTTGGGGCTGGAGAGTTGGCCTGTAATTAAGATCACTGGCTGCTCTTCCAGAGGACCTGGGTTCGATTCCCAGCACCCACATGGCAGCTCATGACTGTAATGGAAGTTCAGTTCTAGGGGATCTGACACTTCACACTAATGCACATAAAATAAAGTTAAATTTAAAAATGTAGGTGATTTCAACCTAATGAATATTTGCTAGAAAGATTGTCAAAATAAAGACAATACTTAAAAAAAAAAAAGGAATGTTAAAATAACCCACTGACCACGTAAAATGCCTATGACCTGAAAGTGTAGGGTCTTTCTCTTTTCCTAGTTCTAAGTCTCTGTGTCATGGGACTCTCACGAGAAACCCCATTACAGTAAGAGCTGTCTTTACCCACCTGCACAGCCCTAGTGACTCGGGTTTCTTCTATCTTGCAGCTTACAACCCTGGGCAACTCTCTTTCCCCACTGTGCTTACATCTCTGCTAGTCTCTTCTGGATAAAGGCCAACCCATCCTCCCACTGGCTTATCCTGAAGTGCTTTCCTGTGGCAGTGGAGAATCCCAAGTCACTCAGCTGCCAAGTTGACCAGTGGATAAAGGTGCTCGCTATTAAGCCTTCAAACAAGTTGTCCTCTGAGCCCCACACAAGTGCTGTGACAAGTGTGACATGCAAAATAAATAAATATAATAATAACAACAAAAGCTCTCCACTGTACCCGAGAGTGGGTCTTGGAAACAAGGCCCCGGCTGTCCCTTACCCTCTCTGAGGAGTGGATGGGGGGGTAGCGTGGGAGGATATGTGAAGGGAATGGGAGGAGGGAGAAAGTGGGAACTTAGATTGATATGTAAAAGATAGCTTGTTTTCTTTTTTTAAAAAAATAAAAATAAAGAAGCATAGAACTAATAGTCTATATGTTTTATGTAATAATGTTGCAATTTATGGAAGCATACTAAAACATAAAGAAATGGTCCTAGCTGTGTTCCAATGGAACCTAATTTACAAAACAGGTAGTGGGCCAGGTCTGTACTACAGGTCATGGCACAGCTAGATGGTTACTTTCTTAGTCTGGTTTGTTCTTGACGCTCCCCTCATCTATCCATCTCTCTGCTCCCTGCTCTGCCAGCCCAATGTCTGTCTATTCTATGATGAACACAGGAAGCCTAGGCTCCTGTGTTGGATGAGGCACCCTCTTCTCAATTCACACGGAGAGCACACAGTAATTGTGGCTCTATGCTTCAGCTGCCACTGAGATTGCTGAAGCTGTGGCAAGTCCCTCAAGTCAGGGCACCTTTCTTTCACGTCTAATTGCCTCTTCCACCCACCTCATACCAAGCTGTCTTCCTAATTCCTCCTCGAGCTTCAAGGAGAAAAAATCAAACAAACAAATAAAGAAATCATCTTAAAATTAGAGATGCAACTTTAACCCCCCTTTTCCAGGCACGGGGTAGAGAGGAGAGAGAGAGAGAGAGAGAGAGAGAGAGAGAGAGAGAGAGAGAGAGAGAGAGAGGTCCCTGAAAAGGCACCCTGCATCCCTTTGCAATGCTAGTGCTTCTCCTTCACTCTGCCAGATGTGAGATGTGAGCTGGCCTCCATCACTTCCTGATGTGACTTCAATACATCTTGGAAGCCCTTCTTGTGGATCCCAAGCCCTCGGAGCACTGGCACTGTTCCCACTGGAAAAATGCACAGAGCCTCCACGTCCCCAGAGTCGTTCTGTCAGTCCTGAAGAACTTGCCAAGCCTACTGCAGCTGCTTGGATGACAATGGCTAAAACTCAGTGCTACACAGGCTGCTGCCTTGTCACAGATGCCTGGAAAAATATTGAGCCATCAATGGGAGACGGACATAGACTATGGAGGTCAATTCTTCATGTGACAAAGGCAAGCTGGCAGATGCATATAAGGTTTTCTTCATGAGAAAATGACAAGGATTTCCATGCATTTGCTATTTGTCTTCTTTTCCACATCTGGAACCTGAGGCAGTAAGGGTCCTTGACACTGGCTTGGGGTCTTGGGTTTGATGCCATCCTGGAAGACTGTCTCTACAGCTTCGTAGCCCCTCTCCCACTGTTGATGGGGCCTTCTGACCTATGCAGAGATTCTAAGGGCCTTTGGTCTAAACAGGTGCTGAAAGCCAGGGCAAGGCAAAATATTTTGGTCTTTCTGGGTCATGAACTGTTTGCTGTTGGAAACATCTGTATGGACAGACATACAGGCTAAACATAACAGAAGCTCAGGAAATATTGGCGGTCTTTGGGAGGGAGGGGAAGGAGCCCCTGGACCCCAATAAAGTCTATCTTTTAAGCTCACACCCCTTGCTTTGGGCCATAGTGACAGGCGATAAATTATCCACGTTGGTTCAAAGGGCAAGGCTGCCTCAAAACAACATTGTCCATATGCTGTAGTCAAGCCAAGCCTGTTCCTGAAATACCATTTAGAGAAGATACGAGTGTGTGTGTGTGTGTGCGCGTTATGTGTGAATGCATGTGGTGTGTGTGTGTATGTGTGTGTGGTGTGTGTGCGTTACGATATGTACATGCATGTGAGTGTGTGAGTGTTTGCGAGTGTGCTCGCTAGCATTTTGTGCATGTGCTCAGCGCGAGGTGGTGATGGCAACCCCATCTTTCAAAGGCAAAATCACCATCATTAGATGAAATGCTACAAGTTCATTTCCAAAATAAAGCAAGTGAGAAGGAAGGAGCTTAAAGACTGGGTGTTTAGACAGGCCTGCGAGCCCCCTTGTGACCTTGCTCTGATATTTAACAAAACATTAATCTTCTTGCCAGCAATTATAAAGGATACAGTGATGTCGCTGGCTCTCCGAGAGTGAGTAATAGTGATTCCATTGTTCCTCTTTATTTATGCCTTGGCTGTACCAGGCAGATGAGGTAAGTTGGGGCTTTGATATGTTATTATTCCGCACTGGCAATACATAAAGGATGCTTACACAAATATCTGTCTGTTTCCGAGGCACTGTTGCACAGCTTCTTACAACCCCAGATCAAAGCGCTTCAACATTTTATTATGAAATCATGAAAATCCTCCTCTACTTTGCATATGAATTATAGGCTTTTTTTTTTTAAACCACCAGTGTACCCTGGTGGCAGTGGCTTTTGAACCGAGAAAGGGAACAAGGTGTTAGATATTATTTCTTGAAGGCTGTGACTCGTAGACTAATCCTGTCCAGTGCATTCGCCAGGGGCACCGGAGTCTCCCCCGAACACAAAAGCCTGGGGGGTGGGGAAGCTGTGGGGCAGCGCCAAGGGCCGTGGTTTTTCCTTCCCTTGTGGGGAAACAAAACTTGGTAAGAAAGCCTCCATTTAGGAGCAAAGGAGAAACAAGAGGTTACGCACCTCGGGTTTATTTTCAAGCTAAAGAAGAAAAAAAAAAAGCCATCTTGGCCTTCCCAAAATAAAATCCTTACCCAGAGCTTGGGGGGTAGGAGCTGTGTTTACTCTGTGACGATTTAGAAGTTGTCACTCAGCCCTCTTGCTCCTGTAGATCTGGCAAGAGGAGAAGCGCTCGCCTTTGTAGGATTAGCATATAAACTGGGTCTCTTCCTTTCCAGCAGGCCCCTTCGCAGGGGACAGTTAATAATCTCCTTTGGAATGCGGGGGGCGGGGGTGGGAAGGGTGCTTGCCTGGCACTTTTGATGTCTCCAGGATACATATGTGCCTGGTGTGTGGGTCCTTTGACTTGGGGGCCTGTTTCTTATGTGGATCTATGAAGAATGGGTAGAAATCAAAACAAGTCCATGTTAGAGAAGGAAGTTTGGGAATGAAGAAGAGCGGCTGCGCTTCTAGAAGATGCTCTCCCTTCCTCTCTCCCTCCCTTCCAACTGTGAATCACTGAGCTACATTTCCAGTCCTGGGAGATGCAGTGCAGATTTGCCTCTGTCTTCAGTTAGCATCTGTGGTCTGGGTCTGTCTCTGTGACCCGAGGAGTGATCTGTCTTAACTGAGTTTGGGGGGAAGAGGTGTAGGAAGGTAAAGGGCAAGTCCTCTAGTGTGCGCCAAAGTGTCAATCCATTCACACTCAGTCTGTGTGTGTCTGTGTGTGTGTGTGTCTGTGTGTGTGTGGTGTGGGCGGAGGGCAGGGGGCAGGGTGGGGAGTGTGGACAGTGACTAAAGCTCTGAGCAGCTGAGTTAGCATGGGACACTGCAGGCTCCCTCATCAAAAATTGTCCTCCTGTGTTCCTTGAGGAGGAGGTGGGGCAGGTGGCAAAGTAGGAACCATTGCAAAGCTGCCAAATTATTCCCCAAAGAAAGGTCTACCCGCCAGGCTGGCCATGCGTCTTTCTGGCTCTTGCTTAAGGACACTGCAAAGGAAGTTCTGTGGGGGCGTAATGCTCCTTTGGCAGAATAGTGATGCCCCATTTCAGCTAACAGCACCCCAGGGTGTATAGCATTTGGTATGAATGGTTTGCCAAGTGGCTCGCAGTTTGGCTCATTTAGCTGGGAACACACAAGCATTTGTCAGAAATAGAGGCAATAGCTTCTAATCTCGTCCCTCTCCACCGCTGGTACTTTCTGATCGTAGGAGACTGAAGGCCGCCACCCTACCAGTCTCTATAATTCTCAAGGGCAGCAAGCTTCACTCTTAACGTGCCCCGTGCTTCCTCCCAGAGCCGGGTGTCTGCGCGGGTCCCTTCTCCATGGGAGGACCCAACATAGCGGTTTACAGCCTAACTCTAAACCATCAATAACGTCTGCCTAGCATCTGAGTTAAGGGTTCTGAGGCCGGAATTGAACTGAGGACACAAGAGATGTTTGCTTGCTTTTGAGTACAGCATGGCCACAATCTCTGCATCTCTTGGACTGCCCACACTCCCTTTCCTTCTGAATGTATCACTCACGGGTCCCCATAGGTCCTGCCTTTCCTGTTTCATGAAGCTTTTCTGTTTGCGACCATGCCTTGCCTTCCTCATGGCTGAATGTCTTTATGACCCCAGCTTCTGCTGTTAACTGGCTTGTTATCCCCTGACTTTTGACCTTGCCCAGGACAAGCCTTATCATTCTTTTCCTTATCAAACAGGGCCTTAAGAGGGCCTGTTGGTGCTCAGCGTGCAATCAAACTGTGGTACTCAAGAAATTTCACAGTTTACTGCAAAGGAACTGTGGGCTCTCCCTCCCCACCACAGGCTCCCAGCTTTGTCTGCAGAAGTACACCTGTTTCCTGCAGCACCTATATTAACCACTCTTTTAAAAGGCTAATAAATATTCAAAGTCTTACCAGGAAAGGAATTGTCCTAATTGCCCCAAACCCACAGCGTTTCTTCTGAAACTCAGGAAGAAAGCAGTGGCTGTCACATTACTGTGTCTGTGGCTAATTTGAGGACAGATGCGTCACTTTGTTTTAATTCTTATGTTCCATTGAAAGAGTCCTTTCCAGATGTCTGACATTCAGTAAGAGACAACATAAATTTGCATTATTTCCCACCCCCCTTCACTTTCCCAAGCATTGTGGAGAATTCACAAATCTCTGGGGAGGCCCGTCTCCATAGGTGTTGTTTCTGAAGGACCCATTGTCAAATAAAAGCTTCTTGGAGTGACTTAGGACATCAGGAGCAAAGGTGTGACTTCCTTAGTGGCTCTTCAGTGAAAGAGAAATCAGTACAATTAAGACCTTGCCAAAACAGCTATTGACCAAAAAGAAAGGGTAACCCTTAACTTAAGAATTTGCACCTGGAACACTAACATGATTAATGGTGTGTTCCTAAGCAGTTTGCCTAAAGGATGCTTTCTTCTAGTTATCCGGGGAAAACACGATGCTAGCCCAACAAAGCTGGGGAAGCCAGCTCTTCTGAGCGTGAACTCAAACTCCTGAGAAGAAAGGCCACAGGAGAGGAGGAAGCAGGAAACATGGCCACCCGGTGCATCTTTGTAGTTATATTACTGTGAATCTGTGAATAACAACTTCAGCGCACACATTTTGAGGGTTTTCTCTCAGATTCTGCCCCAGTTGTTTTGCAGTATTTAATGCTGCCATCAAGATATGAGGTAGGGGACCCCCAACTGACCCTCTGCTGTTGAGATGTCCCCACCCCGGTATCCCCCTCGGGCCAGCAGTCCCAGCAGACAGCGAGGATGCTCACAAAGGAAAGAATTCCACAGCTCTGCTCTGAGCTTGTTCATAATTTGTTCCATTGTTCCTCCACTTTGCTGCATGTATGAGATATGGAAGACTCCCGCAGGCTCTGAGACTGTCGTAGCTGCTGGGCACAATGGGGGAGAGCCGAGTCTGCTTTGTAGCCCTAGCCTGAAGTCTCCCTGCCTTTGTGACTGCCGCAGGGATGCTTCAGAGGCCTCGGGCTTGCCTTTGTGAGCACAATTAAACCCCGGAAGAGGAAGGGTAAGTAGGGAGGTGCCCAGGCACCGCTGTTCTTCCAACAGCATCACTTCACGGGGTATTGATGGCACGGGTGTTCCAGTACCCAGAAGGGCCAGCAGCAGGAGGTGGGAGAGCACAGTAGGACTACTCTGTATCATGATGATGCCCCAGCACTTCAGAGAGCTGGGAGGATTCCCAGTGCCTTCGCTGTAAGGAAAGGATATGTTTGAGGAGGCATCATGTCTAGGACTTGATTTTCACATTACGCAATGTGTTTACATATATCAGAACATGACGTGAAGCCTCACAGACACGTACACGGTTTTCATTGTTATATACCCATTAAAATAAATTTAAATAAATGTTTTAATCAAACATATATTTTTTTTAAAAAAAAACTTGAAGCTGGGCACTGTGCCTCACACCTGTAATCCCAGCCCTGTACCTCAGAGGTGAGACAGGAGATGAGCATCAGGTTACAGGCTAATCGTGTTCATATAGCAAGACACTGTTGGAAGGAAGGAAGAAGGGAGGGAGGGAGGGAGGGAGGGAGGGAGGGACAGTCCTTTCCAGAATAGTGTCACATCTAACACCCGAGGCCTGAGTTGTATGTGTCGGAGTGACAGTAGTCAGCTTTCCAAGTGACTCACACTGGGAGCTTGATTTCTCTGGGAACTGCTCATCCTGCCCCTCACTCCTGCTCAGTCTTTTTGTTAGACAGTGCCCGTGCCGGTGCCGTGCCGTGCTGTGCGGTACCTTGGGTTCCTCAGGGGCACGTAAATAGGAGTCTACAGCTGTGCATTGTCTGGAAGGGCTGGCTAAATCATTCCCTGCATTTGCTTCATTTAATCTCTCCTTCTTTAACCGCCCCCCCCCAACATTGCAAAATAGGTCATGTACACGGAATCTGGGGAGCACCAGGGTAGATTCTCCAGGAATGAGGGGGGCGGGGCATGTGGACAGGGCTCAGATCAGGAAGCAGGCCACAGTGGAGGCTAATGTGATGGGATTTCCCCGTGTGTTTCCTCCATTCTCGTTCATTTCTCTATCCACTTCCAGGGGAAAGTTCACAATGCGTGCATAGAAACCAGGTGTGCTGGTTCACGTTTCCGATCCCAGCACTTGGGAGGCAAGAGGCTGCAGTAGGAGGCTGACCTTGGAGCTGAGTTACAGGCCAGTCTGGGCTAGAAAATGATGTGTTGTGTGGGGGGGGGCGGGGGGGGACATTCCACAGCCCTTCTCTCCATCACAGGTCTCTTACACTTTTTCCTGCTTTTTCTTCGATGGTGTTCTCTGACTTCAGCTTCCTTCTCTTTCCTGTTGTCATGACACCGGGCACTAGCGTCGCTTTACGCCTTCTGATTGACAGAAGAAGAAAGGTCTATGCTTTCTGTGAGTATTTCTAAACAATGTGATTTTTAGTTTTCCTTATGAGGCACACATGTTTCCCTCTGCAGTTCAATTTTTTTTTTTTTTAAATTGAGGTTTTGGCTCTTTCCTGTTGTTCTATTCTGGTTCTTGTGACAGGGTCTCATTATGTCTGGCCTCAAGCGTGCAATCTTCCTGCTTTTCCTGCCTCGGCCTCCCCAGTGCTGAGGTCCCAAGAGTCACCTTATTTCACTTAGTCTTATGCTGTAGATTTCACCACCACTGATGCATCCAACTGTGTCCCATTCCGTTAGTTACTGTGTAACATTCCATCTTTTCAACCACAAAAGAGGCTTGTAGAATATGAGCCCGGAATTAGAAATACCATTTCACATAGGAATTAAAGGCAATGATGGAAAAAAATAAGATATGCTATTTATCTAAATAAGTGGGCATTTTAATCAGGCAATGCTGTGTGATCGGACCTATATTTTCATAAGACCACATAGACTAGAAGGTGAAGAATGTCTTGAAAGGGACCATTAAGACAATGACAAATTCGAAGTGGCAGGGGATGGTGGTAGGATAAAGGCCCATTTTGGAAAGATGAGAAACTGAGGTGGACTCCCATATCAAAACTCATCTGGCTGGTCACACCCGGAGCCTGGTCTTTGCATTTTCTCCCTCTGTCCTGATTCCGCCCCTGTGCCTTGGACCATCCTCTGCCCAATATGTCAGATCCTGTCTGTCCTTCCAGGTCCCACTCACAGGCCGCTTCTCATTCTCCTGGCTCCAACTGGCACGGCTCTTCATGCTTGCCTTGGTCTCATTGCCAAAAAGCTGAGTGGCCACCAGCCAATCCCTTTCTAGACCCGGCATCAGCCACTCTGTCTCTAAACGGTGAGCTATGGTTCAGTCTCCTCTAAGGTCTTATTTTCAGACCACGCGACCCTCTGCCATCTCTCTCTTGTCTCATGACATTAAACCAGTGGTACTGAAATACCACATTGTCACTTTTATCATTTTACCCAGACTCCTACTGAGGAAATATTGACTATTATAATCTAAGCAATCATCACGTGTCAATAAGCATTTGCTCGGAGTTCTAGATGGTATTTTATGAAAACAGAAAAAGTGGGGAAATTGACTCCTGTGTCCGCGTCACTGCTCGTACCATGATTCTTCTCACTTATCCACATGCGTCCTTCCTGGTTCTGGTCATAGGATTGAGAGGTCACAGTGTGTGTGTGTCGGGGGTTGTGGGGTAAGAATGTACATATGGGTTGAGACCAGAGATCAGGTGTCTTTCTCAATTGCTCTCTACCTTACCGTCAAACACAGAATCTTTCACCGAACCCAGAGTTCATAGATTCAGCGAGGATAATTGATCAGCAAGCTTCAGGGATCTAGTTCTACCTCCCAAGCCTCAGGTTTATAAGTGAGTAGCAGCATACCTGGATTTTTTTTTTCTTAACATGGGTTCTGGAGATCAAACTCAGGCACTGATGCTTATAGGAGAAATCCATTACCAACGGAGTCATCTCTCCAGCCCGTTGCTTCATTTTCTTTTAATGTGGCAGCAGTCTGCTGTATGAGTCTGTGTGATGTTAGCATCTGTCCACCCAGATGTGGGTTGTTAAGAGAACCTTGTCATTAACTTGACTGGACAAGTGGCCTGGTGACTGGTTACAAATTATCTAGTCCTTTTCCTGTTGTTGCAGGTTGATTTAACATGATGGGTTCCGGAGATGTCCGCACAGTAGGGACAGCATCTCCTTCTAGCTTGGATTCCCGACAGGCAGCTAACAGCTTAGATGCTAGCATTTGAAGCATTGTGGCAGCTGGACATTCTGCTCGAAGGTGACGATCCCAAAATGCCAACAGGCCCGTCTCCTTTGCAGAGGCCCTCTTATCCCAGCTCAGCATCTCTTGGGCATCCCTTGGGCTCTGGCAGAAGTTTTGGTCTCTATTATTAGGTGCTTCCAAGAGTAAAGGTATCAACTCTCTAGCCAGAGAGCTGGGATCCCAGTTTGCCCAGTGCTCCAGAAGACGGACAAACAGGAGTGCTACTTCAATGCGGAACTTGGAACTGAGGAAGCCGTCTTAGAATCATAGCCATGAGTCTTCAAGGATGGATGGAAATGAGCCGAATGGAGAATGGTACTCCAGAGATGGGAAGGAGCATCCACAGAATGTTTCATAAAAGGAGGGACTTGAGCGAGATTAGCGGGAAAAGGCTCTGGATCATCCAGGGTCTTATAGTGAGTGTTACAATTTATGGTGTTGTGACCCTGACAGCATGGGAGACCTCGGTGGGTGGGAGACAGACAGATATGCCATGTGGAGAGAGGTAAGGGGGTATGGAGGAGAAAGAGAGAGAGAGAGAGACAGAGACAAGGACACAGAGACAAAGAGGAAAGGGGAAAGGAGAGGCAGAGGTTGGCTCTTCAGAAGAAGAATGGACAGAAAGAGACAAAGGAAGACAGGAGCTGGGAGATCAGCTTGCCTTGGTGGGGAGGGGAAGACTGGGAGTAGTCGGAGCTTGCCTCTTCAACGGAGAGGGTATCCAGGGATGTGATAGAGCCCAGGAGAGGTGGGGATGAGCAGAAGGACTTCAGGTTATCTGGGTCGTTGTCTCGTGGAGGACTCTGTCGATCTGGCTCTTCTCCTTCAGCCTGTCTCTTCATTTCATCCAGAAGAGTGGTCTTACTCTGCCCTGTACAGTCCCCATCATATGCCATCCCATCACAGCCCCAAAACAGCGATGTCAAATGGCTAACCTTCAGTTTCCTCGGCTATGAGTCAAAAGAACCCCTTTGTCTTTGTAAATCGATTGGCTCGGGTGTTTGCTAATAGTGAAGGAAAGCTGACTCATGACTGCAGGAACTCTATGCTGAAAGCCCTTGTTTTCCCACCACCCTTGCCTGGGGAGGACAGCATTCATGGTGTAGAGGACCTGAAAATAGCTTGAGAGAAACGGATGAGGCCTAACCAGAGACAGCAAGTGACGAAAGCAAAATGACCCTCAAAACCTTGGTTAAAATGGTAAGAGAGTGAGCTCAGGATATAAAGGGAGTTTAGGGATGGCCTAAGGCCAGGGCTTTACTGCCTGGTGCACAGGACATGTGACTCGGAATCTGAGGCTACTGTGAGAAAAGACATTGCACATGAGCCCTTCTGTTTTCCTAGCAAACTCCTCCAAACCAGTCTGCAGTCTTCCCTAATCCCATGCAAATAGAAAGCCTACTTAAAAAAAAAAAAATACCTTGGAGTATATTTGGTTCTCAAGTCCCAGGGATCATGTTATATTTTGAAATAAAAAAATTGTAATTGGATTATGCTCAATTGCAGCTGTAATAGGATTGGGTCTCGGTATGGAATATGAACAAGGTCAGCCTACAGGAAGTAATTCATTCCTCTCATGACAACGTCTTGGTCTATGAAACGAAGATCAAAGCTCATTCAGAAATAAATGCATTTAATGGTACAGTAGTTAGAGAAGTCTGGAGAATTGATTTTATTTTCCCTATATAATATCTGTTTCTCATACAGTTGTCCCACTCTCTAGCACTTTTCTTGTGCTTACAACTTCACATGGGTTTGATTAGCTTCCTTAGAGTTAATGTCTCGGGAGCAGAACGTGGCACTGTGAAAGTTTGGGTTCTTGAAGACTTTGAAAAAAAGAGAGCCGTGGGCCTTGTTCTACGTAAATTCAGAATTGAGTCTGATGACTATTATCATCTTAAAATAATTGAAGCACTGCTAAAAATAAAAAAAGCAGGAGGGAAAAAAAATGAACCTGAATAAAAGGAGTGGAGTTAGCCCAGATTTGGATACAATTCTTGCAGCAAATTGAGCTTAAATCTCAAGTCTTAGGTAGTTTAACATGAATGCCAAAAGTTTATTTTTTCCCCCTCTGTGCTGTTCCAAAATGTGGTCTTCTCAGGTTTACAACATCACCTTTTACTTTCCTTCTGCTATCTGTGACTCCCTGTAAGATGAAGGGGCCATTGCAGGGCAATGCCATGGCAGACCCAAGACTTGACAGAACTTCACTTTTTAGCCAGCATGGAGTCTTGCATCTGGAGCAAGCAGGCCTCTAAGGAAAACAACCCCTTGGCTTCCTTCATGGGCTTTAAGGGCAGGCTGCCCACTCCTTCCTCATTAGGCTAGTGGGTTAGTGTCAGACTGAGCACAAAGATGGACTTTCCAGCCATCGTCCTGACTGAGGAGGAGGAAGAACTCCCACAAATCAGGGCGTAAGCAGAGCTCGAAGGCAGGGGTTTAAGCCTTGCAGTCTGCTGCTCAGGAAGCTGAGGGAAGAGGCTGCTGTGCACCCAGGCGTTCAAGGTAAATCTAAGCAGCACAGTGAGGTTCCCCTCTCAAATAAGGAAGAAGGGGATTGGAAAATGAATATGGTCCTAAAATTGATTTACATTGAGGGTCCATCTGTCCTTTAAATTCTAAAACACTGCCCTGATCAACTGGGGGTAGTTTGAGAGAGGACTCTTATTTAGTTATTATACACTGTACTCAGGACTAGGGAAAGTGGGGTTAAATCCCACCACCCCCCAACATACTGATGCCCTTATGCCCAGGATGGTGTGTGCAGAGGAGATGGATAATAAACAAGTAAAGAGCAGTCACAACAAATAACAGATTTCTCTTAATTCCAGCATTTGGGAGGCAGAGGCAGGAGGATCTCTGTGAGTTCAGGGCCAGCCTGGTCTACAGAGCAAGTTCCAGGACAGCCAGGACTACCCTGTCTCAAAAAAAACTAAAACCCAAACCCAAACCAATAAAGAAAGAAATCACGAAACAACAACAACAACAATACCCAGATTTCTAACAATGCCACAAAGCACAGATATAGGCTAATGACACAAATAGAAATTATTAGGTATTTCCATTCTTTTTAATTCATCTTTTATTTTTAACCTCTGTAATGGTAGAGACTGGATCCAGGGCCTCTACAAGCCAGACAGGCTCCTAACCACTGAGCTACACCACCAGTCTCCCATCCTCTCTGAGACCCTCCTGCCCCATATTGCTTCCTTTCTCAGAGAAGGCCTCAGTGTGCAGCTTAGCCTAACCCTGGACCTGACTCCTTAACCCAAGGGCAACCTGGTGGTGTGACTTTCCTGTCTGCTCCAAGTACTGGGACCTCGGGTTTGTGCCTCCACACCCAGCCTTCCCATTCTTGTGAACAATATGCTTGGTATTTAAAAATTAATATTTAAGCTTCCTTCTAGAAGCGTTTTGCTTATAAAGAAGTCTTAATCACCATTGATGATAATGTATGCTGATTAAGTAAATGCTTTGTCAACTGGACATTCTGATCGAATTTCACTTCTGAAAGTTTGTCTAAATTGTCTATTGTTTTTTTAGGCCCCGTCTGACACAACATGGTGCTTGGATATTTTGCAATCTTATTTTAGTGTATACTTTTCTCCCCTTGGATTCTATTTGCTTGAACACGGACCAGTTCAGAGCTAATTCATTCACCTCTCAATTCACAGATGCAGTGTCCACTCTGAGGCAGGCTGGGCTCTGGGTGCCGGACGCCAACCCACAAGACAGCTCCTGGTCAAGCAGGAAGCCACCAATGGCGCTCGATCTTCTCACTCCCTCTTTTTGTTTGCCTCTCTAGTTTCTGCTCACATTTGAAGCTCAGATCAAGCCATCACTTCCAGTCTTCACTGAGCCGCTTAGAGCTGCTGAGAGGTGCTGATGGAGAGGTATCCTGAACAGCAAGAGTCCCGATGTCTTTCTGGGGACTGACCACTCACTACTAAGTGGCCAGAAAGAGAAACGGCTCAGCCAGTTTTCTCTTACAATACTCAGTGGGACTAACTCTTGTACCAGAAACTATGTCTGAAAGTCGGCAGCCTTCGGCGAGCGTTTCCCTACCTAGTTTTCCATCTGACAATCACCCCTTCCTTCTAATGATGGGCATTTTATTAGGATCCCAAATCATCAGGTTTAAATGAAAGGATGCCCACTTCCAAGGAGATAAGGCTGACTCCATGCCAGCTGTTTTTCTTCTGCTAGGAGTGCCATCTATTGGGACCTAAAGCAAACTGTGAGGTGTGGCGACTTCAGAACAAAACATTTCCTGCCTCACAATGTGAAGGGTGGTGGGTGGGATCTGGGCAAGCTCTAGCACCGATGCTTCTGATTGGGAATTCCAAACTGTCAGGCCCGGGTCCTCACCGGCTGCCATTTGACATTGGCATTTAGGCCTCTTCATAAAGTTTCTTGCAGTTCGGGAGGCATCACCTCCTTTGCAGGGAAGCCTTTCCTTACGAGTTTGTGTGGTTGGAGTCCCGTTTCTCTGAGGACAGCGTGCAGGTCTACGGGAGACTTGCGAGGTCTAACTTCTGCACATTTGTGAGCCTCCTGCACTGACATGCTTGGAAAGTTGGCCCTGTGCCTCATCAATTCTGTTTTCCAAAAATCTCCCACTTTCTTTAGCACATGGTTGCTGTTCAGTCACAATTTGATGAATTGAGAGAGAGAGAGAGAGAGAGAGAGAGAGAGAGAGAGAGAGAGAGAGAGAGAGAGATTATTAAGAATAGCAAGGATTTCTCTCTAGGAGAGTTTTGAATGCCCCTGCAATATTCCTTCTGATGGCACTAACCACCTTCCACAGCGTTTCTTTCGCCTCCTCAGACTCTGAGGTGCCCTCCACAGGCCTTGCCTTCCGAGGAAACAAAAAGCGGTCTCCAGTGCGCAATTACGACAAAGATCCGTTTACATAGCCATTTCCTCATGTCTGACATACCCTCTCCCGGGCTGGGGTGGGGTGGGATTGTCTTCTCCTTCTGATTTGACAATTACTGCTCCAGGTTAGTCTCTGAACCCTTTTACAACCAGAATTCTGTGAGCCCATTTGCTGCCAACATTTGGTCAGGAGATGAGCGGAGACGAAAGGGATTTAAGAGCTATGTGGGCCAGCTTTGTTCTGGGGCTGGCGTTGGTGCCACTGTGGTCTGGAGAGGTTCTGTGCTCCGGGTTTGATTATTTGCTAGTTTTGGCAACTGTCGAGATGTTAGATCTCATATTGTTTCTATCACTTTTTATAGTTTCTTGTTTAACTCTTTGCCGAACGTATCAGCCGCTCATCGGGACTCTTGAACTTGATTTGAAACAGAAGCAACAGTGGCGCCTCCTGGTTTTCTTGGGGCTCACCTGGCAGACTGAGTCTGGGCTGTTATAGGACATTGTTTCTCCTTTCTGTGTTAGGGAACAGGCTTGTGCATGGTCAGCAAAGCCTCAAGCCCACTGAAGAGAAAGGGAGAATCAAGTCTTCCCAAGTCCAGCCATTAGCGTATACTGCTATAGTCTGGGTATCTATCACACATGCGTGCATTTAAGTTGATTTTCCTTTGTTATAGTCATGCTTTTCCCTTCTCATCTCTGTTCGAATTTTTGTAGTGTTATAGATGGAATCCAAGGTTCTCATGTATACCAGGCCTATGGCCTTCCATTGAGTTACACCCCCAGCCCCATACTTCTTTTTAAAATGCTTAGACCTACCTTGCTCTCCCCCAATAACCTATTTCCCAAGAATCTTACCACTCAATATACCATATCCAAGGAAACCACCCACTCCATCCCCCGTCCTCCCCACCCACCGCATACTTAGTTCTGCTTCTTCAGACTTTTTTTTTTTTTTAAATGCCATCTTGGAGGTTGGGGACATGGCTCATTGGGTACAGTGCTCACATGAGTCAGGACCCAAGTTTCAATCTCCAATACCAACACAAAACCAGGGATGCAGTGCACACCTGTAACCCCAGTGCTACGTGCAGGGGTTAGAAACAGATGTGTCTCTGGGGCTCACTGGCCAGCCAGCCTAGTGGCAACTGTAAGAGATCCTTCCCCCCCCTCCCCAGATAAGATAGGGAGCATTAGGGGAAGATCTGAAGTCTGCCTCTCACCTCCATAAGGGCACACACAGGTGTGCTCCTCCACTGATGCCTAACGCCCCCTCCCCCCATACTTCCGTGCTCTCAGACAGTCACTCCGAACACTAGCGTGTCCTCTGAGACTGCAAAGGGAAGCCACTGCCCTGCATCTGTCCCTCAGAGTGAGGCTGCTGGCTCTGTGGGCTGAGTGTGCGAGGCTACATCACCATCAGCTCGTAACCGTGAGCTAATGCTGACACTTTTATGGCCACTTATTATACTATTGGTTTTTCAGTTCATAACTTAGAATCATATTGATAGGAACATGACATCCAAGCTCAGGGAAGTCAATTCCAGGTTCTGGCCTCTTCTTGTGTGCCAATCCTGTTAGTCACAGTTGCTGTGTCAGGGGCCTGACAAAACCCCACGGACTCTGGGTGGAACTTTTTGGGTTCTGTAAGCTGGAAAACCTGCAGTGTCATAGACAGGAATCTCAGTAGCACCGACACCTGCCTATAGAGATTATTTGCCTGAAATTAATAGGGGCATGGGGGCTCAGATGACATTAGGGAGTAGCCTCCTCTTTCCTGTCCATCCTTGTAGGTTTATATTGTTCTAAAACAGAAAGATTTAGTGTTACCTTTAAGTGTGTGTGTGTGTGTGTGTGTGTGTACATGCGTGCACATGTCTTCAGAGGTTGGAAGGCTTCAGCTTTTCAGCTTCCTGGAACTGGAGTTAAAGACATCTATGAGGCACCTGATATGAATGTTAGGCAGGAAATGAATTCGGTTCTTCTCAATGCAAGCCCTTAACGACCGAGTCATCTCTCCAGCAACTAGTTAAGGTAGCTCTGTATGTGTTAACAGGAAACCCGACAGCTCCTATGATTAGTGTACCAGAAATGTATTTCATGTTCACATCAAACTCAATTAGAGTTGGGGACCAGCCAGGCTCTGCTCCAGGCAGCTGCACAATGGCCAAAGCTGGTTTCATTTGTGACTCAACTCCGTTTAGCCTATGGGGAGAAAGAGAGTGAAAAAACCTGTAGAGATGCTTTCATGTGCCAACATTCACCAAGCATAGATTAATGGCATAGTCTCTGTACCAATGTCCTCAAGGAAAACGGACCTCATTCTGCACTTAGCTCCCCAAAGAACCTGTGCCCTGAGCCCCCACCCCAGAACTCTGTCTTTCGCAAACATAAGCCTAAAAGTATGTTTATTAAAGAACACATGGCTGATTTGATTTTTGTTTTGTTTTGTTTTGTTTTTCGAGACAGGGTTTCTCTGTGGCTTTGGAGCCTGTCCTGGAACTAGCTCTGTAGACCAGGCAGGTCTCGAACTCACAGAGATCCGCCTGCCTCTGCCTCCCAAGTGCTGGGATTAAAGGCATGCACCACCATCGCTCGGCTCACATGGCTGATTTGAGATGTGGATCTGGTGCCTGGCATGGGTGCAGTGCATCCTGTAACCCAGAGATCTGTGACCGGCACAGCACAGGCACCAGAGACACTTTCCTGCCTTCCAGCTTTGTGCCCTCCAAATGAGAGGCAGCTGGGCACAATACCAGACAGGGCTGTGGGCTTCTTCCTGAGGGAGCAAGATGAGGGCAGCTTTGGGAGAGCAAGAGGGGTCTGCAGCAGATGGTCTTCAGGATACAAGCAGGCACGAATGCCTCTAGTCAGATGGGGAGTCTGTTGTGGGTCCTACATCCAGAGATGAGAAGGGATGCCCAGAAGTGGGGCACACACTCTTCTCACTTCTATTTGTTTACCAGGTGATACTGGGGGAAGCTTAGAACGCAGCTATACACTGTGAAGGAACCACCATGAAGCTTCATTGTCTAGGGGGACCTGGGATTGTTGACTTAAGCAAGGAAAAATTCAGGATGTCCTTTAGTGATCTGGAGACCCCAAAGAGGACACTTTGTTAGCTTCATTAATAACTTTAAAATGTTTCTGTTTGTGCATAGTGAGCTTCCACTTAGTGGGGAGACTGAGCCCCAGTTTTTCTTAGGGTTTAGATGACACCGTTTTCTTCTCGGATTCCATGGATGAAGCCTGTGACCTTTGAGAGACCTGTTGGCACAAGCCAGCCTGGTTCAGACAACCCAGTCACAATGAGTCTTTGGACATATGCTGGAGACTAAGAACAAAGGCTGATGCACTATTAAAAAAAACAACTCAGGGTCAGAAATTGGGGTTCAACCTGAAGATCCGGAAAGCAAAGCAGCCAACCCCTGGCTCTCACCTCGACCTCAGTCTGAAATGGCGATCCTGCCTCCAGGAATCTCAGAAGGAGACTGTGTGTCTGAGAGCTGTCTCCTCCCATCTTATATTCTTCTCTAGGGCCTGGACTAAAGGTGTGCACCACTGGGATTAAAGGTGTGTGTTACCATAACCTGATCTATAAGATTGACCACTGGGACTGTTTTACTCTCAGATCTTCAGACAGTCTTTATTTATTAAACTACATTTGAAATGCCACTACAAAAGGCACCTTCTATTTTCTTGATGAATTTGGACAAAGAACAGTGTTGGGGAATATTATTTTCAGGTGTGTGACCTTTGTTTACACTGATTTGCTTAACTGCGAAACTGTGATTCATTGCTGTCTAAAACACCTGATGGTCCTAATAAAGAACTGAACAGCCAATCGTGAGGCAGGAGCAAGGACAGGGGAGGCTGGGCAGGAAGAGAGTGTAAATAGGAGGAGAAATCTGAGCAGAAAGAGAACAAGAAGCAAGAAAACAAGGAGAGGAGGAATCAGGGGCCAGCCACCCAGTCAGTCACGGAGAAAGAAGTAAAGAAAGGCATACAGAAATAGAGAAAGATAAAAGCCCAGAGGCAAAGGTATTTGGGATAATATAAGTTTAGAAAAGCTGTCACGAAACAAGTCAAGCAAAGGCCACGCATTCATAACTAAGAATAAGCCTCCGTGTGCGAATTATTTAGGAGCTGGGTGGTGGGCCCCTCAAAAAGCCAAAAGAGTAAATCACCACACAACAGAACACATGGACTCGGGGGCTAGCAGCAGCGGCTTTAAACTACTACAGGCAGGCTGTGTGGATCTGAATGAGAATGTGCCCCATGGGCTCAGGTGTTTAAGTAGCTGGATCCCATTTGACTGGGCTTGGGAGGTGTGGCCATGCTGAGGGAAGCATATCTCCCAGGGTCAGGTTTGAGGTTTCAAATCTGCCGGTCATTCCCAGTTTGCTCTTTCAGCTTCCTGCTTGAAGTTCAAAACCTAAGCTCTCTGCTTCCTGCTCCTGCGCCAGGCTTCCTCCCTGGCACCATGGACTCTTACTCTCTTGTAACTCCACACCCAGATGATCTCTTCCCTCTCCCAATTGTTTTGACTATGGTGCGTTGCCACAGCCCCAGGAAATAACCAATGAATACAAATGTGTTGGCTACTTTTGTCTTTCTGTGTGTCTGAACTGCTCAAGAAGGCAGCTTAGAGAAAGGAGGATTTACTTTGCCTTGGGTTTCAGATGGCTCAATACATACAACTGGCCCATTTCCTTGGGCAGAACATCAAGGCAGTGGAAGCATGTGATGGAAGAGTTTCTTCACCTCACGCCAGCCAGGAGACAGAAAAAAAGGAAGCAAGTAGGGTCCAGTACACCATTCAAAGGCACAGCCCAGTGTCCTAACTCTTACAGCTAGGCCCTGCATCTTCACCACACCGTTTTATTCTAGAAGGCCTGAGTTGATGTAGGTGGGTCTTCTTTCTATTTGTTGCTTTCATTGGTTAATTAATAAAGAAAACTGCTTGGCCCATAGGTAGGTGGGGAAAACAGAACAGAATGCTGGAAAGAAGAAGGAAGTGAGGCAGACACCATGATTCTTTGACCCGAGATAGATGTAGGCTAGAATCTTTCCCAGTTAGCCACCACCTTGTGGTGCTACACAGATTATTAGAAATGGGTTAATCAAGAATTGATAGTTACTCAATAAGGGACTAGATATAATGGGCCAGGCAGTGTTTAAATGAATACAATTTGTGTGTTGTTATTTTGGGTGTAAAGCTAGCTGTGCGGGAGCTGGGCAGGACAAAAAGCAGGTCAGCCCGCAGCCCTCACTACAGAGTGGCGCCTCAACGTGGTAAACTGGATCCATGTAAAACCTGAGAGGCCAAAAAAGGAGAGAGAGAGAGAGAGTTTAACACAGCTTTTTGCTGTTTGCTAGGGTGTGCTGTAGAGAGATTTACTGATTCAGCAATAGGGGAGAAAAAAAAGCGCGCCATTTTAAAATGCGGCTTCCTGGGTTGTGCCGCCAGCACGAACTCCAGCTATAAAGCATTTCAATGGCTTTTATGGGACTGGATGTTTGTGTGCCTACTTGGGATCGGGAAGAAAGTACTGAGACCATGCCAATGGCTTAGTTCTCCCTGCCTGCACCTGGGCACACTGTGGGATCAGGCTTAGGCAGGTGGGAGAGCATGGCGGATTTCTGCCACCATATAGAGAGATGTTTCCAGGCTGCACAGTGCTCTGCCTGTCAGATTTGGCTATAACTTGGATGAAAAGAGTTTCTGTGTCGCACGCTCAGTCTCAGAGTTAAAGTGCTGAGTGCGGCTCCTACCTGGCGGCCCCATTTTGAAATTGGAGAGAGGTGGAGCCAACATCCAGAATAGCCCGCCACTCTGCAGCTCAGAGGAGCAACTGGTTCAGAGTCACAAGTGGCTCCTCCTTGTTGGACTGGGCATGGCAAGCAGGCAGTACCTGTTTTTGACCTAGGAATGTCACAACTTAGATTCTTAAGTGCTTAGTGATTTAAAACTGCAAAGCAAAAATGTTCCTGGACAGTAAAAAAAAAAATTACGGATTCACAATAGGACAGATTCAGACATAAAAAAAAACCTTTAAATGGGTCACAATGTTGGATGAATGTACGTAGGATTGGGAGAGAGAAGAAAAAGAATATAGAGAATAAAGTTAATGTCTTAAAAAAAAGGTAAAGTCTTTAAAGAGACAGAGTACAGATAGTTA
>NW_004949113.1:5373247-5373808 GCF_000317375.1 Microtus ochrogaster
TGTCTTAAAAAAAAGGTAAAGTCTTTAAAGAGACAGAGTACAGATAGTTATAGATTAAGAGAAATAAAGAAAAATAAGCCACGTAAAAATGGAAAGTTCACAGAGAGTCTGGATTATGTACATTGTGTTTTCTTTGAACTTTTTGACTGTGAAGGAGCTAAATACAGAGAGACATTTCATTGTATGGGCTGCTAAACTAATCTAATATGTATGTTCTAAAGGTATCATGACTTTCAAATTTAAGGATATGATGCTTTGGAGAGGGTCTTCTTTTGTTTTCAAAGAGGACGAGATCCTGTGGATTGCTTCTATCCCAATATGGTATGATAGACCACACCCTCCTGAAAGGTTGCTGTGAACACCCTCTAAAAATTACTTCACTCAACTGCCGACTGAGATGAATCTGGCACACAGGTTACATCATGAAAGATCTGATTAACAGCGCCCCCATACAGTAGGAAGCAGTTTGGAGAGAAAAAACTGCGCCCATGTTCCCAAATATTGTTTATAAATGTTCTTTTACATTTAAAGGGGGATATGATATAGATATGAATAATTTGC
>NW_004949113.1:5374929-5381474 GCF_000317375.1 Microtus ochrogaster
CTAGATATAATGGGCCAGGCAGTGTTTAAATGAATACAATTTGTGTGTTGTTATTTTGGGTATAAAGCTAGCCGTGCAGGAGCCAGGCAGGAAGAAAAGCAGGCCATTTAGTTTTATAACATTCATTACGTTATGCTTATACCACTCTTGGAGTTTTCTAGCTTTTATCCCCAATATTTTCCAATTCCCCAATTTAATAGTTCCAAAAACTTTTCAACCAGGTAGCCAGGTGGTCACAGCCATGACCTTGATCCTGGCACCAATTTTCTTAGAGTAGGACTTTCATTTCTGTGACAAAATACCCAAGGAAAGCAACTTTAGGGAAGACAAATTCCTTTTAAGATAGAGGGGCATCTCACCTCCTGATGGCCAGAAAGTATAGAGCAAGAACCCTGTACTCACAAGCTCTGTCCGTGTTCCCTTTCATCCCATGAACACCCTCCAGTTTATGACACCATTTTCACAGGGATTTTTACCCCCTCACAGCTCTCTGAAATGGGTGGGTAGGCGCACTAGAAGTTTGTGTAATGAGACACCTAGATTTTCTCAACCCAACCATGCTGTGAGTAAACATTACATCTCCCAAAGACTCTGTCTCCTAACAGATAATGACATGTTGAGAATAAGGGGACATGAATATTAGTCCCTTTAGTTGCCTCTATTATAAAATTGAGTCTTATATCTTTCTCTATCTATCCACTATCTTCTATCTATCTATCTATCTATCTATCTATCTATCATCTATCTACTATCTATCTATCTATCATCTATCTTCTATCTATTTATCCATCTATCCATCTACTATCTATCTATCGAATTTTATTGTACCTCTAATAATGGAAAGAACTTGATGAGAAAATAGCTCAGTATTGTCTGTATAAGGGTTTCCTAATGGAGCCACAGTATAATATCACAGACTAGGTAGCTTAAGAAATAAATATATGAATAAAAAATAAACAGAAAGGCTTTGCAGACGCCTCTGTCCCCTCTCACCGCTTGCTGCAGCCATGGTCAACCCCACCGTGTTCTTTGACATCGCGGCCGATGGCGAGTCCTTGGGTCGCGTCTCCTTCGAGCTGTTTGCAGACAAAGTTCCAAAGACAGCAGAAAACTTTCGTGCTCTGAGCACTGGAGAGAAAGGATTTGGATATAAGGGTTCTTCCTTTCACAGGATTATTCCAGGATGGTGACTTCACACGCCATAATGGCACTGGCGGCAGATCCATCTACGGAGAAAAATTTGAGGATGAGAACTTTATCCTGAAGCATACAGGTCCTGGCATCTTGTCCATGGCAAATGCTGGACCAAACACAAACAGCTCCCAACTTTTTATCTGCACCACCAAGACTGAGTGGCTGGATGGCAAACATGTGGTCTTTGGGAAGGTGAAAGAAGGCATGAACATTGTGGAAGCCATGGAGCATTTTGGGTCCAAGAATGGCAAGACCAGCAAGAAGATCACCATTTCCAACTGTGGACAACTCTAATTCTTTTGACTTGTGGGCTTCTTACCCAGCAGACTATTCCTTTTGTAGCTCAGGAGAACACCCCAGCCCCATTTGCTAGCAGTATCCTGTAATCTCTGTTCTCACTGAATTTCTTTGGGTTCCATATTTTCCCCATTCCCCTTCAAGTCTAGCTGGATTGCAGAGTTAAGTTTATGATTATGAATAAAAACTAAGTAAGAAAAAAAAAATAAACAGAAAAAGAAAATTTCTCCCAGGCATGCCCACAGTTTGGGTTTTAGTTGATTCCAGATGTAGCCAAGTTGACCAGCAGGATTAGTCGTTACAATAAATATTTCTTTTTCACAGGTACTTAAAGCAAAGCTAACAGTGTGTCTTTCATTTCTGATTAAATTAGATGTTCTTCTTAAGTTTCATAATGTCTTCTGTATTAGATATAGCTTAAATATATAGTTTAGTATTTATATGTACTCCATAAATTCTTAATCTAAAGAGACATTTGTTATTATTATTCTTTTTGGACATGGTCTCACTACATAGCTCTGGCTGTCCTGAAACTTAGTATACAGACCAGACTAGCCTCCAGCTTATAAAGATTTGTCTGTCTCTTCCTCCCAAGCACAACCACATCCAGACTTATAGAAGTATAGATATGTTTCTTACTGACAAAAATGCTTTATCAAGGATTAAGTACACAAAACTATCATCATTTTAGAAAAAAATGTAAATGTAATCTGATGAAACATTATTGAGCTGCTTAGACGTTTGTGATCTTTTACGTAATGATCAAAAATCAGTGAAAAGGGGTGGAGAGCATGACTCAGTGGTTAGGTCTCCTGGCATCTTCATTATCTCCTCCTACTTCCTCTCTCTGCCCAGAAGTCCCGCCTATACTTCCTGCCTAGCTATTGGCTGTTCAGTTCTTTATTAAACCAATCACAGCAATATAGCTCCACACAGTATACAAATATCCCACACCACTTGACCCCTTGGGAATTCTCTTATCTCAGCTTTGTGAGTGCTGGGATTACAGGTTTGTGACTCTACTTCTAGCCACTCCATCTTTTTGTAAATATTATTGGATATAAGATTACCATTCTTATTGGATTAAATCTCTCATGGTTTACATATGAATCATCCCACAGAAGGCATGTATGTCGAAGGCTTGGCTTTCAGCCGGTGAAGCTACTGAGAGAACCAGGAGGTCTCTGCCTTCATCAGTGGCTTAATCCCTTGATGGACTGGTAATATGATTGATTATTGGAAAGTGGTGGGGAATAGAAGGTGAGGCCTACCTGGAATAAAGAGGCCGCTGGTGGTGTGCCCTGGAAATACAAGCGTGGACCCAAGGCTTTCTTCTCATCGTTCTCTCTTCCTGGTGGCTGCGAGGTGAACTTTGCTGCATTAGCCCTTCAGCCTTGCGGTTCAGCTTCCACAGTTTAGGAACAGAAGGTCTGATCCACCGACTGAAACCTCCCAGACTGGAAGGAGGAAAACCCTTCTCTATATTTCTTCCTTCTAGGTGCTCTGGCACAGCGAGGGAAGTCTAATAAAAACAGGCCACTACCCGGTCCCTCCTCAAACCTCTCATTATGATCTGAAAGGGCCTGTCTCCAAATACATTCACCTTGTGTGTTACAACTTTGACATAATGGATTTTGAGATAGTTCAGTTTACGGTAAAGATTCACGCAAATTTTGCATTAAATGCCAAAGTTATATGAACAATTAACAGGAAAACATCAAACTCTACCGCTGCCTGGTTATCTTGGGAAGAGATCTCTGAGTGTCTCCTGAGACTGACTGGCCTATAGGAGTGGCATTCTAGGACTTCAAATATCTTGCTATTGTCTTTGTTTTTACCACACTCATAAGAAACTCATGTTTCCCTGTGCTATAGTTAATTTATTATCTTTCTGTAAATTGACTCCCATATCTCGATATTATAAATGTGATGATTAATTTTAAGTGTCAAATTGCCACAACTTTGCATCATTTGAGAAGAGAATTTGCATGAGAAATTGCCTACATCAGTTTGGCCTATGGGCATGGTTTTTGGGGGATTGACGAGATATAGGAAGTCCTGGCCTATTATGGGTGGCACTGTTATCATTTTTCTCCCCCGCCACCTTCCTTCCCTTCCCTTTCTCCTCCATTACCCACTAAGTAAACTCTATACCCCAGCTCTCTCTACATGAAGTATCTATCTGTCTCTTACCTGCTGTGGTCCTCCCATCTGCAAGGGGACACTTTGAGGCCTCAGGTGACCTGCACGACCCCTTGTGGGACTGGCCAGGGGTCACCCGTTTTATAAATGATAACAGGCATCCTTCCAGAAGCCAGTGGAACTGAACTATACAAAGAGAGGAGACATCAAGATAGCAGTAACTAAGCAGGCAGCACACACATTCCTTTTTCTGTGCTCTTGACTGTGGCTGAGTGTGACCAGCCATGATGGACTATGATCTGGAACTATAAGCCAGATAAACCTTTTCTTCACTAAATAGCTTTTTAGTTAGAGCGTTTTATCCTAGCAGTAGGGATGAAACCAGAACAATAAATTTATATGAAAAGAAAACTTAGATCATTAGCACGAAAGAAAGACTTCCTTGAATTTACAAATAGCAACCACAAACTAAACCAGGGAATACAATGTTTTGCTAAATTTTCCTGCTGCGTGATTTGACAGGTGGATTGTACTCACTGTGTGCCAGGTAGCCGGGCACATTGTCTTCATGAACCAACAGTTCACCTTGTTTCCCTTGCTTATGGAGGAATAATTAAGCTACAGAGGAGCCTGCTTCTAGACCTTTAAATGAGAGAATCACATTTTACCTCTACGGTTCGATGGTGAAAGTCCTAGATATCTCTGTCCTCATTCTCAGCGTGAACACTGCAAACTCGTGTCAAATAAAAACAAACCCAAACTCTTTCTGATTCTAAGAAGTAGCATCAAGAGTTTGGCCAGTGCAGCACTCCAGGAGCCCCAACTAAGAAGCCGCAGATGTCCCATTGGGGTTTTGCTGGAGAGGAAAACATTGGATGGACAGAGAGTCAGGTCAGAGCAGGTTCAGGGATCTGATTCTTCTCTGTGGGCTTCCAGGGAACCCTTTGCAATCAGAGATCCCTTCCTAGGAGGCGGGGGTGGGAGTGGTGGTGGTGGTGGTGGGTGGGGTGGAGAATGGGGGGGATGAGGGGGAGATGGGAAAGCAGTAATTTAAAAGGGTGGTGGAGATGGAAGCTCCTGAGACCAGCCAGGAGTCTAGAAAGCACCAACCGCTAGTGCAAGGGTAGCAGAAAGGATGACTTATGTACTGAAAGATCCTTCTGGAAAAGGTCCCCCAGAATACTTCCTGCCTTTGGAATCACTTGAGTCTCCCACAGCAAAAGCTTCCACAAAGCTCACAGAAGTGAAGTCTGTCCGCTCCAGTTGGCTAAAACCACATGCATGCTCATAATTCGTGTATGTTAACATATATTTTAATCTTGGTGGTACACGTAAAGTTACAGACACGAGAAATCCTTTCATTGGGTCTTTGGTGATTTATTTATAGCAACATGACTGAGATAATGCATTTGCATCACTATGTATGACATAGAAATACCATAAAGTATTCCCTTTCTTCCCTGTGGCCTTACATCCGCAGCAGAAGACAGAAAGAGGGGACTTTCTCTTTGTTCCCTTAGCTCAGCTGTGTCAGGACTGCAGTCCGGTGGAAAACCGACAAGCTCACCCAGGCCAACCCCAACCCACTCTCATCCCAGAAACCGGAATTAAGAAACGCCAGCCAGGGAGTGGCGGTCCAGCCAGGTCCAGCCAGGTCCAGCCAACCAGTGATCTGGGGGTGGCTGACCTCTGAGCCACGCTTGGCTTTGCCACGGTCCCCAGGACTCTGTTGGAGGTGGGCCCTGGCATTCACAGGGCCATTTGTGCCCTCCCAGCGCAGTCAGTGTCCCTTGCAGTCAGCAGGGCTCTAGGCCCTGGCAGCCCGGGCTTTAAAAGTCGCTTTGTGCAAATGAACCTCTTCCAGAAACAATCTTAGAGCCCAGGGCCCAAAGATTTCCAGATCCCGGAGAAATGCTGGCGGGATTAAACTCTCCAGGGCTTGGGAGCTGGGGGCGGGAGTGTGTTTATATTTTCTTCGCATCCTTTTGGGATGGGGGGCGGGCGGGGAGGGGGAGGGGCCGAGGAGGGAGAATCTTCATTTATATGCTAATAGTTGCCCGCACCCAGGCTAAACTGGGCGAACTATTTCATGGGAAACTGACAATTTTTGTCAGCCAGGCTGCGCCTTCACATCTCAATGGGCCAATAATCTTGATTAGCAAAACAATTGGGGGCCTTGGGTTCTCGCTCAGGTTACACTGGGCCAGTTTGAGCATAGCTGGGGCCTCCGAGATGGAACTCATTGTCCCGAGCCAGGAGTTTAGGCAAATGAAGGGGACCACTGAGCTGGGGGAGGGAGGTAATGGACAAAAGGGGTTAATTTGATTGACCGAATCTTCATCGTTTTATAACAATCATTTACTTAGCAAGTAATTCGAAAGAAACCAGTGGCTCCGACAGGAAATTGGAGGCTGTATCTATGTGCCCCAGATGTGTGGGAATTTGAATTGCCTCCTCCTTCCACTAGCCAACCAGGGGAAAAAGTAAAACAAAACAAAACTCAACAAAAACAACAATAAAAAAAATCGCAACCCTTTGGGGCCCTAATTACTACATGCACAGTAAGTCCTTATCTAAAAATACACACACACACACACACACACACACACACACACACCCTTACAGTCACTGCAGGCCATGGCCAGCACCTCATATCCACACACACACACACACACACACACACACACACACACACACACACAGTCACTGAGGGCCATGGCCAGCACCTCATATCGACACACACACACACACACACACACACACACACACACACACACAGTGTCACTGCGGGCCACTGCCAGCATCTCATATCGACACACACACACACACACAGAGTCACTGCGGGCCACTGCCAGCACCTCATATCGAGACACACACACACACACACACACACACACACACACACACACACA
>NW_004949113.1:5381634-5388910 GCF_000317375.1 Microtus ochrogaster
GTCAGTGCGGGCCACTGCCAGCACCTCACATCGCCGTGGATCGGCTTTCGGTTTTAGTTCAGGGATTGCTAATTGATTCAGGACGCAGCGCCGGCTTCCTCCTTCGAGGAACTCCGAAGCCTCACTCGGAAGCCTCGGAGAGCTGCGGAGGAGCGATTTTCGGCGTGTCCCACTGGCCCCGTTTCGTGTTTGCACACACGCGGCCAGAATGGCTGCTGCAGTCCCTGAAAGCGGGTAGGATTTCGTCCACACCCGTGGCGAGGGACCGCCCCGCGCTGCGGTTGCTACAAACTGCAGTTCAGCGTGGCAGGGGTTAATTTATTGGAAACTTTAACTTTTTGAAACAGTGAAGAACGCACTACAAGTGACTATAAAGATACAGCGAAGTCCCGTGGACCCCCGACGTGCGGAGTTTTCAGTAACTGGGAATTTGGCCATACTATACAGCTAACCACAGATCTCACTGCGGGTCACAAGTTTTAAATACTCCTGTGTACGTTGTTTCTTTTTCTTTTCTTTTCTTTTTCCGGCACATGCATGTGTGCTTCTATGTCTTAGTCTTAATTTTAATTAACTGAAATTACAGTACAACATTTCAGAGCTAGGAAGATGGTGGTGGTTGTGTGTGTGTGTGTGTGTGTGTGTGTGTGTGTGTGAGAGAGAGAGAGAGAGAGAGAGAGAGAGAGAGAGAGAGAGAGAGAGAGAGAAAGTGGTCATTCCACCCACTCCCTCCTGTCCTGAGCACCCTCACTGCAATCCCAGACTCCCTCCCATCTCAGAAGCATGTTTTCCTTAGCAGCTACCACAACCTACCTCCCCTAACCTTTTTAAATATCTTGCTCCCTTCTCCTCTGAAAGTCCCGGTAAGGACACACAATTTTAGTGACTCAGATTGAGCCAGTCTAACTCGGTGGCCCTGCCTTCAAGTCATCCCCCAGAGTTTTCAAACTCTCTCTGACAGAATGGACCCAAATTCTGAGTCTCTGGAGATGAGACCATTACGGCTTGAGGCTAAAATGGTTACCACAGATTCATGTTTTGAACAAATGGTCCCCAGTTGGTGATTCTCCTTTTAGAAGGTTCTGGAAACTTTGGGAGGTAGGGACTACTTGGATGGAGTGGGTCACTAGGGGTGGGTTATTGTATATTCTCCAGGGACCAACTTCTTGACTACTCTCTCACTTCCCGGTACACTGGTTTGAACAGCAGAACTTTATTTAGACTTTTGCAAAGGGAGGCAGAAAAGGCAGAGAGGAGAGCTGCCCTTTTAAAGGTGTTTAATGGCAGAAAATTTGCAAGGATGTGGTCTTAGATCTCACCCACATGGATGGATGGGATATACGTCCCTTGCCAAGAAGACAGGAACAAACAGGATGTATGGGATACATGTCCCTTGCCAAGAAGACAGGACCAAATGCCCATGCCAATTGTCCAGTGGATGAGAGAAATACCCCACAGGAAGAAGCCGTCTGGAACCTCCATAGGAGGAAATGACTCTGGAGCCCGCAAGGGAAGCTGGGAAGGGCAGTCTTGGCACTGGAAGCTGACTTTCTGCTTTTTCCATCTCTAATCTACTGATTAATAATCTAACAGTCCTCCCTCGCATACTCCTTCAGCCCTAACATTCTATGCCTGTGCATGGGGCCAAGTAAATGCGAGCTGAGGTCTCTGTAGCTCTGAGCCAAAGTAAATTCTCCTACCTTATATTCTGTCAGGTAAAAACTCAGCCATAGCAATGCAAACCTAACTGAAAAAGAGGACACAGGTATCAACATTGCTTTTAAGAATCTCGGCTGAGTGAGCACCAGGGATTGTCTTGTAGATAGAGGTTTCTGTCCTGCCCAGTCCCATAACCATTCAGTCCCAAACAAACACAAAGAGGCTTATACTAATTACAAACTGTTTGACCTATTGCTCAGACTTATTATTAACTAGCTCTTATCACTTAAATTCACTCACAATTCTTGTCTATGCTTAGCCATGTGGCTTGGTACACTTTTTTTTCTCAGTGAGTCATTTTCATATTGTCTCCTTTGTGTCTGGTTGGTGACTGTGTCTCTGCTTTTTTCCTTCCCAGAATTTCTTAGTCTAGATGCCCTGCCTATACTTCCTGCCTGGCTACTGACCAATATGACTGACAAATCTATAGTGTACAAAAGCATTATCCCATAGCACTGCCTGGAAACCCTCAGGTTGTTGAAGGTAGCCTGGAGGTGGTGGCACACACCTTTAATCCCAGCACTCAGGAGGCAGAGGCAGGCAGGTCTCTGTGAGTTCGAGGTCAGTCTGGTCTACAGAATTAGTTCCAGGACAGTTAGGGCTGTTACACAGAGAGACCCTGTCTAGAAAAATCAAACCAAAGCAAACCAAACAAAACAAAAAGGGTGCTGAAGGTAGACCCACCCCATTTAGAGTAAAATACAGCACTCAACTAAATTTAACCTTGAAGCTAACAACGATAATAACTTCTTGCTATAAATGTATTTTAACTCCTGTCTAGCATACACTTATGCTAAAAATGCTTGAAATGTAGTGGAGTATCCTATACTTGTGTTTGCTAAGTCTGTCGTGATGATATACACACAAGACTTTCTTCTTCACGCCACATTCTCACTAACAAGGTTCCAAAACCTTTGCCAGTGAAGGAAGTGGACTGGGACACATTCTGAGACCGGCTCCAGTGACTGTCCCCTCAGCTCTGGTCTTGATATTGCTTCATATTCTTTCCTCCTTGCTGCAGGCTGCAGCTATCCCTAGTTTCAGAAAATTGAGAAAGTGAGGACAAATACCAACACCAGATTCGGGCAAAGGTGACCTATGACCTTTCATTTGTTGGCTAATACTGTGCTGTCATTTCCCCCATCCACAGTAGGGCATGTCTTAGCTGCTCAGTGTGATTCTTGTGTATGAAGCAGCAGTGGCACCCAAGAGCATGATACTGTAGAGAAAGAGTTTTCCTGTTTTAGTTTAGTGTCCAGAAGCGTGTGAATCAGTGCAGTCATAGACAGAGTAACAAAGAAAAAGACTCACACTTGATGAACACGGTGAGGACATGCATGCTGAAGAGCTCACGGGGTGATTGGAATTGGGGTTCACGTAACTAACTTACAGGGGAAAGGGAGTAGGAACCAAAGGCAAAAAAAGCAAGGGATGTTTTGGAAAAGGTAAAAGGCAGGATGGCAGGTGGATGTCTGTCCCGGGTTAGAGCACAAGCAAGAGAGTTTGCTCCACAGTCAGGGCTTTCAACACTCTGCACTGGTTTCCTTTCACCGTGGTTGAAACCAGCATTAGTCATGGACAACCATCTAGGAGGTATTGTTATTGAGCCAGAGGTTTACCCTGCAGAGGCTCCACCTTCCACAGAGGCTCCACACCCAGCACAGGCTCCACACTCAGCAGAGGTTCCACGCTACACAGAGGCTCCATGCTCTCTACAGAGGCTCCACACCCTGCAAAGGCTCCACATTTCACAGAGACTTCACACCTGGCAGAGGCTCCATGCTCCACAGAGGCTCCATACTCTGCAGAGGCTCCATGTTCCACAGAGGCTCCACACCCCACAGAGGCTCCACTTCCCGCAAAGGTTCCCTTTATTTAATCACGCTGCTAACTCCTTTTATTATGAAACGTGATTTCCTCAAGGCGATGAAAAACTTTCCCAGTTATCTCTTGGGAAGCAGACTCTTTCCCGTTTTTGGAGAAGCTGAGTTTAGTTGTAAGAACTAGGAAGGTCGCCAAAACGGATTTGTATATAAGTTACATCCATGCTCTCTAAGCCCCTGCTTCAAGGTAGAGGAATTAACACATCACTCTTTTCAAAGGGAAGTCATTTTTTTTTTTTTAATTAGCTAAGGCCAGGAAGCTTGTCTGCTTCATATTTGAAGGCCAGAGTCAGTACAAATTGCAAAGTGTCATATTTCAGATCAACGTATTGACTGGTCTTAAGCTTTTCTTTGTTATGTTTTGTAATTTATCAGATTCTAACCTGTTCAAACTAGGAGAGAGCCTAGAAGTCACTTGCTTCAGGGGATATTGACAATGTTTCTTCTTTTGCTTTGACGCTGGGCAGAGAATGAGGATTATACCCAGAGGAATCTGAAGCTAGGCTTTAGTTTAGTAGGAAAGATAGAAATGCTGTGACTGATTAGTGATGTCTGCTCAGAACCACCATGTTGAAGCGGCAGCACTCTACCAGGTGTTAGTAGTGTGGAATTAGCCCATTCCTCATTCTGCAGTCGAGAAAACTGCCTGCCAGAGAGTGAGAACAGCTAAAAGTTTCAGATGAGTCAAGATTGTTGTAAGGAGGCTGCTTGTTTGTTCCCAGCTGCTTAGCCCCAAAATAATCACACAGAAACCATTGCTTTGATAAAGATCTGAATGGCCAAGAGCTAGGCAGAAGAGGATGGGTGGGATTTCCAAGGAGAAAGAGGAAAGTAGTAGAATCTAAGTGTGAGTGGATTTCACCAGCAGATTTGGAGCAAGTTAGATTTGCTATACTGAGGAAAGGTAGAGACCAATCAGAAGGCTCCATAGGCAGAGACACACAAATAAACATTCTGCAATACTGCTACAGACAAATAGTAAAGATTCCAAACTTGCTTTTTCTCTTTTATTGAAAATATTTTTTCCTCATACTATATCCTAATTTTGGATTCCCTTCCCTCTATTCATCCCAGTTTCTCTCCCCCTACACCAAACCTGTTGAGTGGAACAGAGTAATTATTCATGTACTTACTAATGCAGCAACAAAGTGGGTCATAGATCAAACGTTCATGAACATAGTTTTGGCAGTGTTGGGTTAATGATTTTTAAAGGTATACATTTATGAATGAATGAACTGTAATTGTTTTAATGCTCAATAGGGCACTCTGACTCCCTAACAACTGACTTGAAATTGTTATCAATGCAAGAGACTAAGAACTGTAGTTCATTGTTAGGAGTATAAATCTGTTTTCCCTTCTGGGAAAACAACTCCAAGAGAGACCTTAAATGTGGAAATACTCTACTTATTCACGGTCTCCTGTTGCTTGGTCTTGTTCTATTAAAGAAAGATTCAATTATTTTTATTTTATGTGTATGAGTGTTTTGCCTGAGTATATGTATATGTACCATGTGTGTGCCTGGGACCAGATGAGGTTGTCAGATACCCAGTGCAGTCACTAGAGTTACAGATAGTTGTGAGCCACCATATGGGTGTTGGGAACTGAACTTTGGTCTTCTGGAAGAGCAATAAGTGCTTTTAGCTACGGAGCCATCTTTCTATCCTCTTGTCTTTGTACTTGAGACAAAGTTTCCCTATGTATCCCTTGCTGTCTTCAAAGTCATTTCCTCTTATCTTGCCCTTCTAAATGTTGGGACTACAGGGGTGTGCCCCACTGCCCATGTAGTTACCTTAATACAAGCAAACAAACTGCTATTTGTGTATAGCACAGATCCGAGGAATACACAGAGAAAAATTGTCTATACATGATGATGTGTCAATTTATTAGCTTTCTTAGATCTAATTTATTTGCTAATGACTAAATCCTCTGAGAACTGAAAGGGCTAAAACTAAAATCCTTTTTTTGTACAAGGTTGGAAGTTATGGCAGAAACTAAAATCCTTTAAGAATAAGAAGAGTTCCGCTTTAGCCCATAGTCGGATGGCTAAAAACTACATTTCCCTGCTACCCTTGCAGCAAGCTGAGAGAAGCTGGCAGAACACAGTGGGAGACAGAAGGTATTCATCCTTGATATCACTGAGGTACCATTTTAGTTCTGGGCCATACAAGGAAATAAAATGCTATCTTATTTGGACCATGGCTTTTTGGGGCACTCCTGGCGGAAGGGAGATGCGCATTCCTAGGGGTTGGGCCTTATGGGTTACAGTGACTCTGCGTCTGGCCCTAGCTGTCTGCTTCTGGGTCAATGCCCTGTGATCAGCAGCTGGTACATGCTCCTGCTGCCATGTCCTCACCACATCAGCCTCAGGGTCCAGTCACTTCTCGATGTCTACACCATATGAACTGTAAGTTAAAAATCTCCACCCACAGGCAAGTTTCTCCATGGTCATTAATCAAGATTTTGTTTTTTAAAATTCTATTGATAAGTCATTGAAGTTAGGCTAAAGTCCAAACTATTTATACAGCCCTGGAGGGTCCTGACTTTGCCCACCCCTACCTTCCCACAACCACTCTCACCATTGGCCTTCCTTTTCTGCTGTTATTGTGAGTACCTTTGAGTTGTCTTCTCATTGGTCATCCTCCTGTAGCCACTCCCTTCTTCTTAGTAATGGTTGGATTTAAAAATCGGCTCTCTGGAGAGCAGATCTGCCTGAGGACCCATCTGAAGTCTATGTAAAGTTTCCCTTACTTTAATTTCCATCATTTTTACCATAACCATCATCATGATCATCATCATCATCATCGCCATTGTCATCATCATCATTGTGGCCCTCATTGCTGCTTCTTCCTTCTCCTCCCTCTTATTCCTCTTCCCCATTTCCTCCTCCTTGTCACCTAGCTCCTTTCTTTTTTCCCTTCCTCCACATTCCCTTCTTTTCTTGATGGAGGAAGGTCATCTTTCTATCTGTTGTTTCATTGGTTAAGTAATAAAGAAACTGGCCTCTGATAGGACAGAAAATTAGGTAGGCGGAGTAGACAGAACAGAATGCTGGGAGAAAGAAGCTGAGTCAGAGAGTCGCCATTATTCTCCTACTGGATACAGACGCAGGTTAAGATCTTCCCTGGTAAGACCCCTCGTGGTGTTACAGGGATATTAGAAATGGGTTAGATCAATATGTAAGAGCTAGCCAATAAGAGGCTGGAACTAATGGGCCAGGCAGTGTTTAAAAGAATACAGTTTTCCGTGTAATTATTTCAGATAAAGCTAGCCGGGTGGCGGGACGCAGCCCGCCGCTCCTAACTCAACATTCTCTTTTTTTTCCCTTGTCCTTATTATTTTTCCATAATGACATCACCATCAGTAGCCAGTTAGCTTCTTCGCTTATGTTCTCTCTTCCAGGGAGAGCACCAGCTTCAAGATGATGTGGGCTTAGCAACCCATGGACTGTAGACATGCCAGGAATGTAGTAGGTGCTCAGTAAATATCCTCTGAACCATCACAGGAGACCTTTTATGATGAGATGTATCCTGCTGTTCAAACTGGACAAATAAGGAAATAGGGAACAGGTTCATGGACTCAGAAGGGTGATCAACTCTCTCACAGGTTGGTGAATCTCATGCATTCAATGTGCCCACTCTGTAGAGTGGGGACTCCTTTTTTTTTTTTTTTTTTTT